>NC_036876.1:1975435-1997899 GCF_002910315.2 Salvelinus sp. IW2-2015 | reverse complement strand
ATCCCTGATGTCTCTCTGGAATGCTACCCGTGCTCGGATTTCATCAACCTTATTGTCAAGAGACTGGACACTGGCGAGTAGTATGCTAGGGAGTGGAGCGCGATGTGCCCGTCTCCGAAGCCTGACCACGAGACCGCCTCGTTTTCCCCTTTTTCGGCGTCGCACAGGGTCGCCGGCTGGGATCAGATCCATTGTATTGGGTGGAAGGCAAAACACTGGATCCGTTTCGGGAAAGTCAAGCATGGTTGTGGCAGCATTATGCTGTGGGGATGTTTTTCAGCATCAGGGAGACTAGTCAGGATCGAGGGAAAGATGAACGGATCAAAGCAGAGAAAGATCCTTGATGACAACCTTCTCCAGAGCACTCAGGATCTGAGACTGGGGCGATGGTTTACCTTCCAACAGGACAACGACCCTATGCACACAGCCAAGATTACGCTGGAGTGGCTACGGGACAAGTCTCTGAATGTCCCTGAGTGGCCCAGCCAGAGCCCAGACTTGAACCCGATCTAACATCTCTGGAGAGACCTGAAAATTGCTGTGCAGCGACGCTCCCATCCAACCTGACAGTGCTTGAGAGGATCTGCAGAGAAAAATGGGAGAAACTCTCCAAATACAGGTGTGCCATGCTTGTAGTGTCATACCCAAGAATACTTGAAGTTGTAATCGCAGCCAGTGCTTCAACAAAGTACTGAGTAAAGGGTCTGAATACTTATGTAAATGTATTTCAGTTTTGTATTTTAAATACAATTGCAAAAATTTCCAAAAACATGTTTTTGCTTTGTCATTTTGGGGTTTTGTGTGTAGATTGATGAAAGAAAAAAACCATTAAATACATTTTAGAATAAGGCTGTAACATAACAAAATGTGGGAAAAGTTAAGGGGTCTGAATACTTTCTGAATGCACTGAACATGATTAAATCTGTGAAATATTTTTCTCACCAAGCTGCTTACAAGCATTTAACACCATTCCGCATGTTTTTCCTTATATGTTTTCATTCAGTAAGAAAACAAACAATCCTGGCTGAGCCCCATATGTCAGTTTACTGTGGCCGCTTCACGGTTACAATGTAGCCAAGCTGTGTCTGTATGCGCAAAAGGAAAAAGAACAGGATATTTGTACCTTTGTTAAACAGTTCTGCTTGCTTGGTAATTAATAGTTTTAAAAATGTTCATGGTGAAACTGTGACAGTGTTTCAAACAATGGTGCCAAAAAACAGTAAATGTTGGAGGACAAGCAGAGGCTGAAGTAAAGTGTGAGCGAGAGAGAGAGAGGAAGAGATGAGAGAGGAGAGAGAGGAGAGAGAGAGAGAGGAGAGCAAGAGCAAGAGCAAGAGAGAGAGAGAGAGGACAGGAGAGGATAGAGAGAGAGAGAGAAAGAGAGAGAGAGAGAGAGAGAGAGTGTGTGTGAACGGACATGAGTGAGTGAGTGTGAACGGACATGAGAGAGAGTGAGAGAGAGAAAGTTGGGAATGTGTAGCCCATAAAACATTTTCAATAATTCATGGGTCCTGTGTGTGTGTGTGTGTCTTCACGCAGGTTACCTGCAGTTTGTGTGTGCTATTGAAAGTGTGTTGATATTACTTGAAAATGTATTGGCTGGAACAGATTATGATGATGACTTAGCGTAAAATAATGATATATTGTTATTCCTCTTGTTTTTTTCCCAGATGAAAAACATCTAGTGCTTATTTTCAAGATCACTGGTTCCATGACGCTCTCCCAGGAAACGGTCAGCTCGAAAAGGAGCAAACAAAAAGAAAGGAAACATCAGAGGACATCTTCATTATTTCCTTGATATTCAGCAAATCTGCAGAGAAAACCTTTTAAAGTTCCTACAAGTTTTTGTGAGATGAATATAGCTTTGTTTTAATGTTATTGCTGGGGCTTCAACCATATAAAAAAGTTCATCAATATATTTAAGAAATAATTAGTAGTAGGCTGTATCAATATAAATACAGGAACTGCCTTTTACCACATATTAAAAACATGTTTAAAAATATATATTTTCTAGTTTCAGAACTTCTATGGATAACTGACCGCAGTGATACAGTTCTATAAGGATCATGGTGTGGCCCCAAGGAAGAAGTGTGCTCGTTGTTTCGCCAGCGAACGGGTGCTATCCTACGGGGACATTCAGCGAAATGTCCACTATGTCAACAACTCCTCTGATCTCCATACGATGTAGTTCCCAGGATTCTGGATTTAAGAGGGCAGACTGACATTTGAGAACAAGGTCCCCTGTGTGGCTTAACAACAAAACTATAATGCACGATCATGTTGTTTTTTCCTAAATCTATATTATATTTGTATCAAATTATTCCATTTTAGATGTTTTGCATATGCCATTGTGCAATGCTCCAATAAACAAACTGTGATCATGTTGTCTGATATTGATATATTTATCTTTCATCACTGTTTCAAATCAATGTAGTACTGGTAACAGCATCTCCTGCAAAATCTGGACGCAACTGCTCCCAAATATCGTAATTGGAAAACCAATGACCGACCTCTACTGGTACCTGCCAGCAAAACAACAACGCCATCTACCACAGCTCCAACCCTTCCTGACCATGTACAATCTGAGAAGCTGCGAATGCAGGAAGAACATCTGCTTTTTATCAAATAAAAATATATATTTTTTATTGGGCAAAACGATATTGTTCCTCAAATATTCGATTTCATTTACTCATTGGCATGGGTTATTCTGGCCACATTCTTAACAGTTTGGCCCGTCAATTGATGACTGTGGGTGGGATTGTCAGGGGAGAAGCAAGGTAATTTGCTAGTTACAGAATTGGTAACTACAGATTGCTTAAGTACTGTAGAATGAATCAATATAGCCTAATGAAAAGCCAAAGTAATGCATCGTTTATGTCTGTCTGCATGTGTAACCTGTCTATGTGAAAGTGAAACTTAAGACTATTACCATATATATTTGTTGCGTATGTTTGACAAACATTCTGATTTAACAAATCCTCCTAGAAAGTTTAAATATTATTGTTTTATGCAAGTGTAGGGCTATTCAAATAATACATATTAATCAAATAGGCCATAGAATAAATCATGTATTTATGAAATGCACTTGTGAACTGGCTTTCACTTATCAACCAACTTTCGAGGAAGCTATATGGTAAAAAAAGGCACACAATATCCGATCACTTCACCGAAACATTTGCATACCTTTCTGGTCAATAAATGCGATCTTGTAAACGTTGTCACCAACTGATTCTACTGGTCCACAATCTGCGCCACCGGATTTACGGCGAATTTCAAAGTACTTTTTAATCTTCTCTTTCTGTGATGTGTCCAGAGTCTGGCACTCGAAGAAAACAGGGTATTCCATATTATAAAGTAGCCTGACTATTACTTGTCGTTTAGAAAGAGTAAGTCAGTCGATCAAGGAGGAAAACTATAATTTTTTTAAATAGGGGAGCGTTGTCAAGCGTATTTTATTGCTTTGGGCGGGTTGTGTGTTTTTCTTTCCTGGACATGGGTGGTTTTAGTCAGTGGAGTTTTTCCCAGGTTTACATGCAGTCTAACGTTCTATCCTGCCCTCTATCCATATCTGCAATAGGCTAATTGTCATGGGTTACATAGACCAGAAAGGTGTGAACATTTGATCAGATATTGCGTGCCTTTTCTTTTTACCATATTTCCTACTCGGTTCATAAGTGAAAGTCAGCTCATAATTGAAAGTTGCTGTTTCAATATATGTTTTAATTCTATGGCCTATTTGATTAATATTTATTATTGGAATAGGCCTACACTTGGATGATACAATAATATTTCAACTTTCTAAGAGGATTGTTAAATCAGAATGTATGTCAGACATATGCAACACATAAATATGGTATAGGCTTAAGTTTCACTTTCACATAGCCAGGCTGGGTATTCAGACGGTTATGAACGAATGCATTCCTTAGGCTTTTCATTATATTAATTAATTCTACAGTACTTTGTCAATCTAAACATTATGAAACGTTGTTTTATGATAGGCTAACTAGCAATCATACCACACATAAAAGCATTCAAAGCTGCATCCATTTTTTATAGGAATAAGCGGAAAGGGGGGTTACCTAACGTAAACTCACCCCATTCCGTACAAATGTGTGCAACCGAGACATTCAAACGAGGCTGCAAAGAAAACTAATGGGACTGTAGCGACTGTGTTGACTTCAAAATCTGGGGTGTGAACTACGTTTATATTCAAGCGTTGATCGACATGGTAATGGCTCTATAGTATTGGAGAAAAGTTGAGAACTGACCCTCGTGACGTGTCATGCCATAACGTACAGCAAGCATAAAGCAACTATTTCGCATAAAGCACTTCTCTCATCGTTTAAAAACAAGAAATGGACAGTGACGGGGGTAAGGGGGGATACCTAGTCATTTTTTGCATCATCACTGCAAGCGATCATGACTCTCAAAAGCCACTGTTTACTTCTGAAGATCACTTTAGCACCGCCCTAAAAACCCGATTCAAATTTGACACAAACCTTCAAATAGGTATGTAATGACACATTATATACACTTTTTATAGTGTTTATTTACATTTTAGAGGTGATAAGTTGGAAGTTGCCCCCCGTTACTCAGTAACCAAAGTCTTATCTACGTTCACGTGCCATATCTAGGATCATAATCAACTTTCTACAGAAAGGGAATATTTTCAACACATTGGCCCAACACGTGAAAAATCATGAGACTGTCACTTGACCTGAAAAATCATGAGACTGTCACTTGTACACTGCTCAAAAAAATAAAGGGAACACTTAAACAGCACAATGTAACTCCAAGTCAATCACACTTCTGTGAAATCAAACTGACCACTGAGGAAGCAACACTGATTGACAATAAATTGCACATGCTGTTGTGCAAATGGAATAGACAAAAGGTGGAAATTATAGGCAATTAGCAAGCCACCCCCAATAAAGGAGTGATTCTGCAGGTGGTGACCACAGACCACTTCTCAGTTCCTATGCTTCCTGGCTGATGTTTTGGTCACTTTTGAATGCTGGCGGTGCTCTCACTCTAGTGGTAACATGAGACGGAGTCTACAACCCACACAAGTGGCTCAGGTAATGCAGCTCATCCAGGATGGCCTGATGGAGGTCATTTTGCAGGGCTCTGGCAGTGCCACTCCTTGCACAAAGGCGGAGGTAGCGGTCCTGCTGCTGGTTGTTGCCCTCCTACGGCCTCCTCCACGTCTCCTGATGTACTGGCCGTCTCCTGGTGCGCCTCCATGCTCTGGACACTACGCTGACAGACACAGCAAACCTTCTGCCACAGCTCGCATTGATGTGCCATCCGGATGAGCTGCACTACCTGAGCCACTTGTGTGGGTTGTAGACTCCGTCTCATGTTACCACTAGAGTTGAGAGCACCGCCAGCATTCAAAAGTGACCAAAACATCAGCCCGGAAGCATAGGAACTGAGAAGTGGTCTGTGGTCACCACCTGCAGAATCACTCCTTTATTGGGGGTGGCTTGCTAATTGCCTATAATTTCCACCTTTTGTCTATTCCATTTGCACAACAGCATGTGCAATTTATTGTCAATCAGTGTTGCTTCCTAAGTGGACAGTTTGATTTCACAGAAGTGTGATTGACTTGCAGTTACATTGTGTTGTTTAAGTGTTCCCTTTATTTTTTTGAGCAGTGTATGTTTCAGGATTGCTCATACAAAACCGACCTTTATGAGAATTTCAAAACTCATAAATATAGAACGCCAATGCAGTGAATTACTTTAAACCTGGCATTGTAGAAACAAATACCCTTATTCATACTGACAAATGATATTTTAACAGTGTTCCTGCTGACACTTTTGATGGGAAGGATATATCATGTAATGAAGTGAATTTCGATACTGGATTTGACAAAGAAGGCTCCGAGTCCTCGGTCCTTGTTAAGTTAGAATATTTTTTTTTTGTATATAGTGCAGCTGTTGATGAGCTCCTGCAGGAGTTTCAGTATTTGATCAGTTCTGTATCTCTGCCTATTACACAAAATACTATAACCCAAATGTTACCAGATCACAGTTGTCAAGTTGACAAATCAGTTGTTCAAGAGCTAGCCAATGCACTCTGCAAGTCAACCCCCATTGAATTAACAATAGGCGACAGAGGTCCACTCTACTGCTTAGAAAAGGGTACTATAAGAGCCTCTTAAATGCTTGTTTTTTCCGTTGCGACACGTTTTGTTATGGTGTGAGCTCTAATGAACACAGCCCACCTTCAATAAAGAACATGCTCAAATCAACAGAGGACAGCATTAAGAGGATTGAGTTCAGGTGGATGACAATGTACACATTGAACATAGTAGTAAGTCTAATGTTACAAATAGAGATAATATGATTAATTGCTAGACCTACTGTACTTGTCAGAGAGACACATAAGATAATATCTAGAGAATTCATTCACTTTTGACAATGTTGTTCTCTATAGAACACAGCCCAGGCTCACACACGTTACAATAACAGACAGGTGAGTGACTACACCTAGATAGAACAAGAGATAACCAAACCAGTTTATCCTAATCACTTTGTGTGCGTGTTTCTGTACTGACAATGGAAGTATATACAGTGCATTCGGAAAGTATTCAGACCCCTTCTATTTTTCCCCATTTTGTTACGTTACAGAAAAAGTCAAGGGGTCTGAATACTTTCCAAATGCACTCTAGGTTTTTTTCTATGAGATAATATCAGTACGTTAACCTGACCTTTATGAATTATGAAGCCTTTATGTGTGTTATGTTTTTGTTTTATCACATAAATGCTTCAATATTCACAAAAAGTTACATTACCTAATGAACATCATCTCATAGAACAAAGCGTATAAGATCTCCTAAGCCCGTGTTTACAACAGATCTTATTTTCTGTGTTTATCCAAAAACCCTACAAAAACAAACATTTTCCATAGGCTTTGTCCAACCAACCATGGCGGAGTTAGTGCCTACAAAAAGACGCCATTACTATTGCCCTCTTTTGAAGCACTTATGTAACACGCTGAACAAAAATATAAATGCAACATGTAAAGTGTTGGTTCCACTTTCATGAAATTTTCCATGATCAAACAGCATGAGCATTACACAGGTGCACCTTGTGCTGGGGACAATAAAAGGCCACTTTAAAAAGTGCAGTTTTGTCACACAACACAATGACACAAATGTCTCAAGTTTTGAGGGAGTGTGCAGTTGGTATGCTGACTGCAGGTATGTCCTGCCCAGTCATGTGAAATTGATAGTTTAGGGCCTAATTAATTTATTTAAAGTGACTGATTTCCTTATATGAACTATAACTCAGTAAAATCTTTGAAATTGTTTCATGTTGCGTTTACATTTTTGTTCAGTCTAATAAAAAACACATAAAGGCTTCATAATTCATAAAGGTCATTTTATTATTTATTATCTCATAGAACAAAACGTATAAGATCTCGTAAGCCTGTGTTAACCTCAGACCTTATTTTTTGTGTTTATTCCAAAACCCTATTCATTCCTAATACATTTTTTGAATAGGGATGGCTGAACAAAGCAGAAGTAACTGATTTCCAGGTTTTAGGACTACAAGCTGGCAAGCTTCTATATGGCGTGCTTCAAACTCAAAATACGTCCGGCTCCATAGGAATACGAGGATGATGTCACTGCTATCACTATCTACCTGTTTTAATGGGCGCGTTTGAGTGGTAAGGCTAAAGCAACCTACTGTAGATGAAAGTTAAGGAGGGTGACTGAGACGCCCGCCATTTGGTGCAACACAGACCTGGTGGAAAAGAGAAAACACTGTATGTACTACTGAGTTTTGATGTAGAGTTATTACCAGATAAAGTCAAGTTAAGGGGTCAGTTATCCCATGAAAGCTTTTGTCCTGAACTCATTACGGTGTTTTAGGTGTCAAGCTTATGGTCATGTGGCAGCACTGTGTAGGTGGGAGATTCCTAGATGCGAGAAATATGCAGGAGGACATGAGACAAAGGAATGTGCAGCATCGATGGGAAAAAGAGTGTGTACACTGTAGGGGTACCCAGGGTGCTGGAGATCAGAGGTGTCCAGTGAGAGAAAAGCAGGTTGAGGTTGCCAGGATCAGAGTAGTGCATAAGGTGTCTTATACTGAGGCAGTGAAGAGAGTGGTAGAAGAAGATGGGTCCAGGGTGAGGGATGCTAAAAGGATCCTTGTCAGTAGACCAAGGTCAATAGAGAGTGCAGGGCCGGTTCCAGGCATAAGCGACATAAGCAATCACTTACTTAGGTGCAATTTCGAAATTTGGTAATGCATCAGCAGTTTTTCTCTTGTTATGTCAAGTCTCTGACAGTCACTCAATTAACCATGTCAGCTAACAGTTTTTAGATTGGTAGTTAGTCTAGCCAGCTATCTAAACTTGTACATTTTTCTCTCCACCCCATCACAAAATGGGTAGAATTGCACACAATTAGCTGTAAAACAGCAACAAATGATCTGTACCCATGGCAAAATGTGTAGAATTGCAGGAAATTGACTCAAATTATTCTCTCCACCGTCAAGAGGGGGGCCAGTAAAATGTTTTGCCACGAGGTGAGGGCCCTCCCCCAACCAAATCTCGTTTAGGGCCCCCAAAAGCCTACAGCCGGCTCTGATAGAGTGATAGGAATAAGTGATTCAGTATTATTATTATTTATTTTTTCATGGCCATGATTGTCAACTGTACCGCAGGAATGGAACGTAAATCACAGAGGCTAGATGTTGCGGTGACAGCTGCAGAGACGTGCTTGGGTGTATCAGATTTTACTGCATATGAGTTACAAGGTGTTTTGAACGATAATGTTCTGTCCTCCCAGGTGTAGGATCAGATCGGGCCAGAGTAGTAAAATAGTTATTTGGTTTTAATGGGTGTAGGGTTAGTGGGATGGGCAATTTTTTCATAGTGTAATGAATTTATAATACAGAATAGTAAGCTAAAACACCAGTGGAGGCTGGTGGGAGGAGCTATAGGAGGACGGGCTCATTGTAATTGCTGGAAGGGATTAAATGGAATGGAGAAAACATGTGCTTTCCAGATGTTTGATGTGTTTGATGCCGTCCCATTTATTCCATTCCAGCCATTACAATGAGCCCGTCCTCCTATAGCTCCTCCCACCAGCCTCCAATGTGATGCATAGCCAATACATTAGGTGGCGACATGCACCTACAACATTTGTTTGCCGACCGCCATAATACCGAAGAAGAAGAAAGTCGAGGAGTGAAGTTAGGGGAGGTGCATCTGTGACAGCCGAAAGTCGGACACAAATGTGATTTTCCAACAGCAAATCTCAGATCAACATGACAGTGTGACAGTGCCATTGTTTATACAAGTTTTTCTTTATAATGTTGACCCCTATATCACACCCTCACAAACTGAAATCATATGTGCGTAGAAGGAATTATATAACAAACAAAGTGATGAGGCTGTTTGTATGTGGCTGCCGCTGCTATGCAAGTGAACTTGAACTATATGTGCAGGTGATCAGGGGTCCTTCTGCCGATTCTGTTGAAAAACATTTCTTAAACGGAAGGAAACGAAACAGGGATAGACCTGCTGAATTTGTCCAATAGAAACTTAGATCAGATGGATGCAGGCAAGAGTGTGCAAGGCAGTACTGAATGTGTCACTGTCTGTCATCTTGATTACTCCAATTTGTCTCTCCACATATGCACCTACATTCAAAGCATTATTTTGTAGGCTAGTTTGTAGCAACCTCGTAATGGGTATAGGGAAAATGTGAGTATCATGTAGTAGCCTAAACCTATCAATGATACATGGAGCTGGGTGAATGGAATATGAATGAGTCATCCAATATACTGTGATAGTATGTCCACTGAATACATGAAGAGTGGCATAGTTGGTTCCTATATAAGTCAAGTTTTTGGTCACGTTCGCGTGGGTCAAACAAAAACACCCTAATAATTGGTTGACAATAGAGCCATACACAATGCAGGTGATGGCTGGTAAAGAGCAACTGCAGAAACTTGCAGTCGACTGCAGAAACTTGCAGTCGACTGCAGTCAAAACTACATTACCTATAATCACATGATTTTTGTAAAGTTCATGCAGTCCACATTAGGCGCAAGTCTGACCATTTTTATCCCCATAATGCAACACACTTTGAAAGGCGGTGACCACTTGACAAAACTGATCCGCTTGAACGTGCCCAATGTCTATGTTGCCAAGTAGAAAACAAAAAGGTGTGTTCCTTTTGCGAGAAGTGTGCTCGCGCGCTTCAGCCTACATTGATTGGCAAGTTCACCTGCAACAATAAACTGACGGTAGGCCTGATGATCGGTAAACGGTTGTCCTGTTCGAATGAAACTGATTTGAGATCATGTACAGTAGCTAATATAAGAAAGCGAATAGGCTACTTTAAGTTACAATATGGAAGTTTACAAATACCCCGTTTTCTTCGAGGTTCACAGTCTCGATCCAGCACAGAAAGAGAAGATAGAGAAGTACTTTCAGGTTCGCCGTAAATCTGGTGGTGGAGACTGCGGACCGATACACAATGTTGGTGACAACGTTTACAAGATCGCATTTATTGACCAAGCAGGTATGAAAATGTTGAAATTAGTATTTGAACTGTACTTGAAACTAAAGGTGAAACGTAAAAAAGTATCTTAAAATGTTTTCCTGTGGATAATTCTGGAACAGTTTCACTTTCACATTTAAATTGGCTACATCACAGACTCTGCTCACCCCATACATCTCTGTCATATCATAACCAATAGAAGTTAAAGGGATAGTTCACTCAAATTACAAATGTACATATTGGTTTCCATACCCTGTCTATGGACAAGGTATGACCGCAATCCATGCTTTGGTTTAGTTTTCCTGGCACGGTATCCATAATGTTTTAGTATTTGTGGCACAAATCCCATTCAGGTCATGGGACCGATATTAACCAGTTGGTTTTATATTCACACATTCAGACATTCAACAGACATTAAACAGATATTCGCCAAAATCCATTTAAAATTGTAAAAATCAATAACTCTAATTGATTGTCACAGAAACATAAGAATAGATATGGTTAATTCTATAAATGTCTAGTATACTTATACAACATTTGCTTTGAATAAAAAATCTTGTTTTGATGGAAATACATAAAATCTTTAAAATGCAGTTTAAAGCTATATAAATCAATAACTAATTCAGCCTTTGTCACAGAATCATCAAACTAGATATGATTTATTCTATAAAAGTCTAGCACACTTTTACGACCTTTGTTTTGAATACAAATTCCAGTTTTGATTTGATAGAAATATATCAAATATATAAGATGCCATTAAAAGTGGTATAAATCAATAACTAATTCACCGTTTGTCACAGAAACATCAAACTAGGTATGATTGATTCTATAAATGTCTAGCATACTTTTATAACCTTTGTTTTGAGGAAAACTCCAGTATAATTAATAAAGTTTTCAAAGCGCTGGCAGTGCATTCAGACTTCTATCACCCGAAGCATGCACACAAGATGAAAATACATGCAAGCCATGCATGAAGTACTTGAAGAGTTTGTGCACCTGTATACATGGTTCTGTTCCTGCTTCAGGTGAGTCTGATGGCATCACCACCCATATAGCCTATAATGCCCATCTTAGGGTGTACCGGTACTTCAGATTAGCTCAATGACCATTTACTTAGCCTCTGAGTATCACAGAAACTGCCATTTAGACGAAGGGAGTAGGAACCAGGTGCAGTTAGTGAGTTTAATAACAATGAACGATATCAAAACAAGAGAAGCATCTGACATGGAAACAAAAAATACTACCTAATGACAAGAGTGCTATATAAAGGGTAAGTAATCAAGGGAGTAATGAAGATCAGGTGTGACTGATAATGAGATGCAGGTGTGCGTTGCCAGGACCGGTGGTTAGTAGACCGGCGACATCGAGTGCTGGAGAGGGGGAGCAGGAGTAGATGTGGCAGTTCCCCCCGACACTCGGCTCCAGCCGCAGGACGACGCCGACCAGGAGGACAGCCCCGAGGGAGAGGAGCAGCCTGGTCTGGACACAAAGGTGGAATTCTCGGATGATGTTGGGATCTAGAATGTCGTCCACTGGAACCTAACACCACTCCTCTGGATTGTACCCCTCCCAGTCCACCAGGTACTGGAGCCGACCCCCATCCTAAGTCTAGGATGGATCTGACGGCATAGGCAGGGCTTCCCTCAATGTCTGGGGGGGTGGGGGGGTCGTGGGGGACGGCATCAGCCAGGGGACCAGGAACCACTGATCTGAGAAGGGTAACCTGATGGTGAGAGCCGGAAGTTAGTGGGGAGTTGTAATCTGTAAATTACATTGTTGACCCTCCGGAGGACCTTGAACGGCCCCCCAAACCAGGAACTCAGCTCCTTACAGGCCAGGTGGAGCAGGAGGATCCTGGCGGAGAGCCAGACGCGATCACCAGGATGGAACACGGTAGCCTCACTGCAGTGGCCATCCGCCTGCTCTTTCTGATGATGCGCTGGAGTCTCATGTGAACATCGTTCCATACCTCTTCTGCGCGCCTGAACCACTTGTTTACCACAGGAGCTTCGGTCTGGCTCGGAGTCCATGGAGCCAGGGCTGGCTGATAACCCAGAACACACTGGAAGGGTGTATTCAGCCCAAGGAAGTAATCGGGCCAAATCCCCCTGCCGGTCCTGGCAGTGGCTCCTCAGGAACCTCCCCAGCCCCTGATTCATCCTCTCCACCTGCTCGTTAGACTGACGCCGGTACCCAGAAGTGAGGCTGACCGTGACCCCCAGCTTCTCCATGAAAGCCTTCCATACACGTGATGTGAATTGGGGGCCACGATCTGAGACGATATCCTCCGGAAGGCCATATTGCCAGAAGACCTGCTGAAACAGTGCCTCAGCGACCTGGAGAGCATTAGGGCGACAAGAGAGAAGGATGAAATGGCATGATTTAGAGAATCTGTCCACTATCACCAACATGGTGGTAAAACTATCAGAAGAGGGGAGATCAGTGACAAAGTCAATGGACAGATGAGACCAGGGACGCTGAGGCACGGGAAGGAGTTTCCCTACTGGAGCGTTCCAGGGGGATTTGGATTGGGCACATACAAAACAGGAGTTAACATAATGAGTGACGTCCTGTGCCAAGGTAAGCCACCAGTCCTTTCCAGAGATGGACTGAATGGTGTGGGTGATACCTGGATGTCCAGCGACGACAGCTGTGTGCGCCCAGGTCAATAGCTGATCCCTTATCCCTGTGGGAACGAAGGTGCGCTCAGGAGGACAGGTGGCACATGGATATAATTTCTGTGGATTACCTTGACATTGGGACAGGACAGCCCACAACCTACTTCTGAGGTGTCCACCTACACCACAAAGGGCAGTGTAGAATCTGGATGTTTAAGCAACGGGGCGGAGGTGAAACAACCCTTCAGCAGGCGAAGGACAGCCAGACAGTGAAATTTATACTAGGAAAGGTTTGGCAGAAAGTGATGAGGATGGAATGCGCATGCCAAACCCAGGAGACGGATGATCACGTGGCTGTCCCTCTGCTCTTGTGGATCCCCGGTTAGAACGTACCGGACACCGTTGAAGCTGGTGCCCCTTCTGTCTGCAACAAGGACAGAGCCACAGCTGTCTACGACGGCGTCGCTCAGCTGCGGAGACGCGTGTTGCCCCCTCTCCATTGGTTCAGGCTCTGACTCAGAACGATCAACGGAGGAGGGAGAGCGGCGATGCGGGTTCCGACGCTCCCGAAGCAGGTTTTCCAGACGGAGGACCATTGTGATGAGGGTGTCCAAGGATAGGTTATCATCTCGGCATGCTAAACTCCTTCTGGACCTCTTCTGAAGAGGTTGCAGAGCACCAGCTCATTCCAGCCTCTGGATGCTGCCACTGTCTGAAAGGTGAGCGCGTACTCTTCCGCGGTCTGGCCATCCTGCCGTAGTTGGAGTAGGCGCTCACCCCCCTCTCTACCCTCCGGTGGCTGGTCGAAGACCACCCTGAACAGAGCCATGAACCCCACATAGGAACCCAGCTTATCCTCTCTCTCCCAGACGGCCGTGTCCCACTCCAACGCTCGTCCTGTCAGCAGAGAAATAAATGTGGCAACCTTGGACCTCTCGGTGGTGGGGGCTTCCATCTGATGAGCGAAATAGAGGGAGCACTGGAGTAGGAAGCCACGGCATTTCAATGGAGTCCCGTCATATTTGTCCAGGAAGGACAATCTGGCATTGCTGAACAGGACGGACAGCTGGATGGGCTGTGGTACTGGCTCGCTGGGTCGACTTGTGGTTGAGAATCCTCCGCTGTTTGGAGATGAAGCCCCTTGAGTAATGAAGAGGACCTCATCCATAGCCGTTCCCAAATG
Organism: Salvelinus sp. IW2-2015; assembly: GCF_002910315.2. Classification (NCBI taxonomy): domain Eukaryota; kingdom Metazoa; phylum Chordata; class Actinopteri; order Salmoniformes; family Salmonidae; genus Salvelinus; species Salvelinus sp. IW2-2015. Next base: position 1,983,570 of record NC_036876.1, on the reverse strand, counting down.
AGCCAGCTGGTCGAGGTGTTGACAAAGTAGGTGTCCCTGTTCAGCGACCATCTGGGAGATGTCTTGATTAACTGCTGCTTCCATTTGTGGAGGTAGTATTCTGTAACATAGACGCCGGGAGTCAGGAAGCAAGTGCAGTTAGTGAGTTTAATAACAACATCGATAACAAAACAAGGGAAGTGTCTCACATGGAATCACAAACAACAATACCTGATGACTGATAACAAAAGACTGTGATATAAAGGGTAAGTAATCAAGGGAGTAATGAAGTCCAGGTGTGACTCATAATGAGACGCAGGTGTGCTTGAAGATGGTTGCCAGGTGTGTGTAAAGGTGGGTTGCCAGGACCTGTGGTTAGTAGACTGACGACGTTGAATGCCGGTGAGGGGGAGTGGGAGTAGACGTTACAGAAACACAACACTTTGAATGAATAGCCACAAAATTCATACGTTTCTATTGATTAAATTGATCAAAATAACTGTTAAAAACATGCAAAACATACAAAAAACAGATGTGTGAAAATGTAAAAAAAATAAGCTTGTGTTACAAAAGGTTAATTAAATAAAACGTGTTACTGCTTGACAGACAGTGTCTCTATGCAATCATTACCAATTTGGGGTAAAAAAATGACCCCATGTGGTGCTTTTAAGATAAAAATATGTTGGTGCTTTTAGTTGTTATTTTTATTACCACCACAACTATAACAACGACTACAACATCAACTCATGCCTCTGAAACTCTTTCAGTCCAGGAGAGGGTACTTCAGAATCCTAATCATGTGTTGGAGATGCCTGGAGGACCTCTCTCCCTCACTCTGAGAGGCAGCCTGGAGACTCCACCCACAACAACCTCCCCAGTCAGCAGTCAGGTGAGGCCAGACTATACAGACACAACTACAGTATAGATTACAGGCTGAGTCACATAACCTGTTAGATAAGATATTTATGTTCCATAATATGACGTCAATGCACTGTTGTTGTATTTACATCCCAGTAAACACAAAGTTTAGTCATATATCATGGATCTGTCAGGTAAGAACTTTATTATCCCTTCAAATGACGTCAAAATAATCTGATTTTATTGCATGTTTGATTTATGTGATATTATAATAAGTAACAATAATTTACAATATGAGGAATGACAAGAACATACATTTTAGCAAAACAAATCTGTACTAAACTAAATGGACAAATGCCAAACCAGTTGCTAGATTTATCAGATAATCCAGACGCAGCTGTACGGTCAACCTACAATAATAAATGTAGATAAAGACAGACATAATAATCATTAAGAGTGGAATTCCCCAGGACTTACACCTTTTTTCTCTGACTCTAGAGTCACCAGTCCCTCCCATTCCATCCCTCCCTCCCTGTCCAGACATCGCCACCTGGTTTCCTAGAGCATGAACTCCATCTAGACTCCTACCTCCTGAGATACCTGAAGGAGAGCCCTGGGGCTGGAAGAGACCTGCAGCAGCAGCTGTCCTCTCTGGGCTGCTCTGTCCACCTCTACCCAGAGGATGGGAGGGCAGTGGTCAGAGGCTCAGGCCAAGCTGGGTCATGTGGAGATGGGGTTGGGGTGGGACCATGGAAGGCACAGGTAGAGAGACTGTTCAAACATCTCCAGGATCGGTACAAATGCCACTATGAGGTAGACCCACGTAAGCTCCAGACTCTGCTGCAGAGCAGTACCCTGGGTTCGGAGGATGTGAGGGTTTACTGCGAGGCAGGGGAAGGGTTTGCGGTGGTGGTTGGGGAGGGGCCCGAGGTCCAGGCCAAGCTGAAGGAGCTGGAGTTCTTCCAGGGTCAGGGTCTGAGCTCCGGGAAGCAGGAGAAGATCAGCACCACCTGTCGTCTGGGACAGGCCAAGCTCCGGCTTCTAGAGGATGTTATAGAGAAGGATCTAGGTGAGGCTGTTCCAGGGGTGAGGGTGACGCGCAGTGACTCATCTCAGCTGGTGCTGGAGGGTTCAGCAAGTGAAGTCCGGACAGCCAGACAGTTAGTTACAGATAAGATCTCTCTGGTGCTCGAGCGGGTGGTGCCTGAGATGTCCCCCCACCTCCTGTCCTTCCTGAGGGATGAGTATGGGAGGCCTGGAAACCTGAGCAGTCTGCTGGGGTTGGGACTCCATGTGGAGGTAGAGTTGGGGGATACAGAGCTCCGTCTGTTCTCCCTCTCCTCTGGGAAACTGGATCAGGCTGAGAAGGATCTGCTGGGGGAGTTTGGGGAGGAGAAGATCGATGTTCCCAACTGTGGCACCCTGCCATCTGTACTGAAATCCAAGCTTGAGAAGAAGGTCAAGGAGATGAACCAGAGCAGACGCAGGGTGGTAGCCAGGTATGGTCCTGGGTGTAGAGTGCAGCTGCTGGGCCACGTGAAGGAGGTTCAGGAGCTGAGGGAGGAGATCGGGGCCTTTCTGATAGACCAGTCCAGTGTGGAGGAGACAGTGTGTCTCCCTTACCCGGAGATTGCTGACCACCTACCAGAACTGCTGGAGAGGATTGGTGTGGAACACACTGGGGTGACCCTCTACCCTTCAGCCTCAGCCATCCACCCCACTGTGGTGCTCTGTGGACCCTCTGTCCGGGTGGCCCAGGTTAGGGACAGGTTGGGTCCCGCTCTGGCCTCCTTGGTCCACCAGACTGTGACCATAGACCGGCCGGGGGCGCTACGCTACTTCCAGGGCCTGGGAAGGGAGTACCTGGGAGTGGTGGGCCGCTCTCAACACTGCCTCATCCAGCTGCACAACCACGGTGGTGTTGCCGGCGAAGCTAGCGCCGGACCAGGACTGGAGGAGATGGTCACAGCCACCAGCTATCGCCTTCAGCGGGGGCTGCAGGTTGTGGTGCGTCAAGGTGACATCACCAAGGAACGGGCGAATGCGCTGGTGAACGCAGCCAATGAGGACCTGGATCACGCTGGTGGCGTGGCTGCAGCTCTAAGCAGTGCGGGGGGGCCTGAGGTACAGCAGGCCAGCAGGGATCTGGTTAGGCAGATAGGGAGAGTACCCACAGGTACAGTGGTACAGACTACAGGAGGGAAGCTGCCTTGTAAGATGCTGCTGCATGCAGTGGGACCAGTAGGGGGCAGCGTAGGTGGAAATGAGCGCCCTCTGCTGGAGAAGACAGTAAAGGCAGCCCTGGATCTGGCAGAGACCCTGGAGCTAGAGACCTTGGCCATGCCCTGCATCAGCTCGGGGATATTCGGTGTTCCTCTGAAGGTGTGCTCTGAGGCCATAGTCTCTGCAGTGAGGGACTTTGGGAGGGAACAGCACATCCTTACCAAGGTCACTCTGATTGATGTGAGTGGAGAGGCAGTGAGAGCCATGCAGGAGGCCTGTGATAGGCTGTTACAGGGGAAGAGGGAGTTTCCTGGGTGGGAGGTAGAGTCCAGCCCCACCACTACCACTACACATGCTCCTCAGAGAGACACCACTGCTGCCTCCGCCAGGGGAACAGCCGCTCCAGAGGTCTGTGTCCAGGTGGAGATCATCCAGGGAACCATAGAGAAACAGGAGGTAAGAGAGAGACACACTGACATGGCCACAGCCTTGATTCAACAACATTCTGTGAATTAGGTTGATTTACTGACTTAATGTTCCCTTTCTCTTTTACACTTTGTCTTCCTTTTTCTCTTACCCTTTTACTTCATTTCTTTATCTCTCCCCCCTCTCTCTGTTTGTCTGTCTGTCTCTCTGTCCCTTTGTCTGTCCCTCTGTCTGTCTCTTTGTCTGTCTTTCTCTGAAGGTGGATGCCCTGGTGTCCCCCATGGTTGGTAGTGACCCTCTCTCCTCCCGAGTGGGTAATGTCTTGTCGGAGGCAGCTGGACCAGGGCTGATGACAGCATTTCTGAGGGAATTAGGTGGACGGACTGCACCTGGTGACAACGTCCTGGTGGAGGGACTGTCTGGTCTCAGCTCTGGCCGTGTCTTCTTCCTCAGCTGTGCACACTGGGACAACAACCTCCACGGACCAGCAGTACAGGTGTGTCCCCTCGTGCGTGTCCCTGTGTCCGTGTGTGTGTGTGCATGTGTGAGTGTGTCTTCACTTGGAAGTTGTGACCTTTGAACCACCATTAACCCAGCACCTCTGGTCCTCTCTCAGGCTCTGAGGCAAGGTGTGAGGAGAGTTCTAGCCTCTTGTGAGATCCGGGGATTCTGTTCTGTTGCCTTCCCTGTAGTTGGAACTGGTGTGGTTCTCCAGTTTCCTCACAACGTGGTAACGCAGGTTCTGCTAGAAGAGGTCCGTAGGTATGAACAGAATCGAGCGAGCAGAACCCCATTCCTTGTCCGCATTGTCGTCCATCCCAATGACAGAGATTCTACCAAGGTGAAAAGAGACTTTTAAAGAAGGGCGCTTCTCTTGACTTCAATGGATGTTTCATGCAAAATAAAAACTAAAGTTACTGTTTAACACAGTTCATCACTGGTTGCCCTTGACCTGTGGTTGTATTCTGTTTTACTTCCAGGCTTTCCAGACTTCCCAGAGTGCTTTGCATGTCAGAGGGTTTGTAATGGATGCTTCTCCAGATCAGAGTGAGTTAAGTAAACTATTCCTGTCATATTTACAAATACACCTCTGCTGTCTTCCACCAGGATCTCAGCGATCATTGCATCATTGCCTGCGTCTGTAATGGGTCTGTGGTCAAACGACCACCCCTCATCACTGTTAAACGCTCCCTAAAATACTTCAGCGAGCAGGCCTTTCTAATCGACCTGGCCCGGGTATCCTGGAAGGATATTGACCTCCTCCCGTCAGTAGAGGATGCCTGGTTGTTCTTTAAAAGTGCTTTCCTCACCATCTTAAATAAGCATGCCCCATTCAAGAACAGATATGTTCCCTGGTTCACACCTGACTTGACTGCCCTTGACCAGCACAAAAACATCCTGTGGCGTACTGCATTAGCATCGAATAGCCCCCGCGATATGCAACTTTTCAGGGAAGTCAGGAACCAATATACAGTCAGCTAGGAAAGCAAAGGCTAGCTTTTTCAAACAGAAATTTTAATCCTGTAGCACTAATTCCAAAAAGTTTTGGGACACTATAAAGTCCATGGAGAATAAGAGCACCTCCTCCCAGCTGCCCACTCCACTGAGGCTAGGAAACACTGTCACCACCGATAAATCCACGATAATCGAGAATTTCAATAAGCATTTTTCTACGGCTAGCCATGCTTTTCACCTGGCTAACCCTACCCTGGCCAACAGCTCTGCACCCCCCGCAGCGATTTGCCCAAGCCCCCCCATTTCTCCTTCACTCAAATCCAGATAGCTGATGTTCTGAAAGAGATGCAAAATCTGGACCAACATGCTTTATTGCTGGCAAAAGTGTACATAACCAGAGGTAATTAAACTGTTCTGTGTTCTTTTAATTAATGCATGTGAGACAGGTTCCATGTACAACAAGACAGGCAGAGAGGAAGAGAGAAAAGAACACAGAACAGTTTAATTACCTCTGGTTATGGACACTTTTGCCAGCAATAAAGTTTCCACGGCCTGTTCCTCGGACAGTAAACATCTGGCAATATCTACATTTTCAGCCCCTTGATCAGCTCGCTCTCTGAATGTAAAGAAAACAGATAATTTTTTATAGATATGAAAATAATAACTGAGATATGACCGTTCAAACTAAAGCAGCAGGTGTCATTTTTAGGATACGTAAATACAGCCCAGTGCTGCTTACCTGAGATGCCATCTTCGTAGGTGTGTGCTTTGATGCACTAAATGCACTAAAATAAGGCCTGTTTTTTCGCGATTACTTCAAAACGACGGCAAGCAGCTGGGAAATAAGGTCATGTTATGAAACTGGGCTCCGTGGCGGATGCAATGAACTAGTTTTTATCAGAAAAGAACGTTGTTAAAAATGTTATGTGTCCAGTGTCGTGGTAATTTCCTGTATTACTAAATGGAAAGAGTTTACAAACCACACACAAGTCAGAGTTATTTTTTAAACTCCATCTTTAATTATATGAGCTTCACCATAGCCCTTTGACTCTCAGATCAATTCAGTGTCTATAAATGAATTCTCTGAGAGTGCTTCCAAAATAAATCTTAGTATCTTTTATAGCCAAGATACACCTCTCTCAACTCACATGACGAACCACAGATCTTAGAAACTTCACAACGGGCCTTTCACTTGAAAGAGGAGTATCCCATAGCCAGATAGCATTAGCTATCGTTCAGTTTGGTCTCTTAGACGAGGTTCTACTTCTCGTTCTTGGTACTTCCTAGTACCAAAACATTACCTCATCCAATGGCATATATCAATTGTCAATTCTAGATACACCCATCTCAAATACACCCCCTCCTGGACAAGCTCACGGAGGGGAGTGAGCCTCTAGGTCATATACTATGAAAGATAAGTGCAACATCAGAGGGGTAATACAATGGTTCCAGACACTGCCATACTCCTCCCCCCCAATGGGAAAAATGAGGGACTGACTGGAGTACAGATATAGTGGAGCCCTTCACATGGTTTCACAGATATATTCATTATGAAGACAATGTTCAAACCTGACTTCTCCCTTTCTGATATTCGGCCTATTACCAGACATGTAAAAGACAAGCCTGACCTCTCCCCTCTCTGGGCCCCAAGTGACTTTTCCCTAGAGGAGAAAGGAAAATGCAACTGCCAACAGTATAGTCAAAAAGAAGACATTCTAATGACAAGTATAAGATAAATAAAACATCTTATTTATCTATGTTACCTGACTAATTCTGATTCAGCTACGACACCAGCCAACTACGATTTCAGAGCACTCTAAGTCTGAGTGTACAAGAGCGCAGAATAATTACTTTACTAGCGCTCAACACCTGTTGAATATGGCCGTGGTCAGTAAACGTCAGAAAAAAAAAGCGCAATTAAATTGTTTCCAGCAGCACATTTACAGTCACCAACACTCTGGTTAACACAAAAACTGCCTTACCAGCTCTGCTAGGGTGAGTAAAATGGTCAGTGGTCTCATTTGTGTCTGGAAGTAGCTAGCTAACGTTAGCTTGGGTGCTTGACTGCAGTTGTAAGGCCAGAATGCTCAAATCAACCCTACTCCTCGGCCCGAACGTCCAGTGTGCCCTCCGAGAGTGAAACGGTCTAAATTTACAAACAGACAATTTTTCTCAGAAAAAATTAATTAAGCCAAATTTCTTAAAATCAATCCCATATACTATGTTATTACAAAAAAGCTTTTAAATTCTCTGGTAATGCCAATACGGAATACTATCAAATGCTTCTCAAAGATGCCCTCTGGTGGTCAAACTAGCAGTAACTTGCAGTAACAGAAGAAATGTCAGAGAATTAAATGACGTGCCACAGAATGCTGCAGCAGCACGCAGGGTGTACCGCTGTATGACACAACTTTTAAAGGAGGAACCTCTGTACATGGAGGATATTTTTGCAGAATTCTGCATGCAGTCTCAATTTAGTATTTGTCCCATTTTGTGAATTATTGGTTGGTGAGCGGGCCCCAGACCTCACAACCATAAAGGGCAATGGATTCTATAACTGATAAGTAAGTATTTTTAGCCAGATCCTAATTGGTATGTCGGCTTGTATGTTCCTTTTGATGGCATAGAAAGCCCTTCTTGTCTTGTCTCTCAGCTCGTCCACAGCTTTGTGGAGGTTACCTGTGGCGCTGATGTTTAGGCCAAGATATGTATCGTTTTTGTGTGCTCTAGGGCAACGGTGTCTAGATGGAATTTGTGGTCCTGGTGACTGGCCTTTTTTGGAACACCATTATTTTTGTCTTACTGAGATTTACTGTCAGGGCCCAGGTCTGACGGAATCTGTGCAGAAGATCTAGGTGCTGTTGTAGGCCCTCCTTGGTTGGGACAGAAGCACCAGATCCTCAGCAAACAGTAGACAATTGACTTCAGATTCTAGTACTGTAGGATGAGGCCGGGTGCTGCAGACTGTTCTAGTGCCCTCGCCAATTCGTTGATACACTGCTCAAAAAAATAAAGGGAACACTTAAACAACACAATGTAACTCCAAGTCAATCACACTTCTGTGAAATCAAACTGTCCAATTAGGAAGCAACACTGATTGACAATAAATTTCACATGCTGTTGTGCAAATGGAATAGACAAAAGGTGGAAATTATAGGCAATTAGCAAGACACCCCCAAAAAAGGAGTGATTCT
>NC_036876.1:1912212-1974440 GCF_002910315.2 Salvelinus sp. IW2-2015 | reverse complement strand
CTCTCTCTCTCTCTCTCTCGCGCTCAGCCTCCTTCTATCGCCACGTCTCAACCACTCAGGACGAGGTCTCTGCCACGCTGGGCAGTGTCAAGCTACAGCTGGTCTTTGGCGACATCATCCGTGAGACCACTGATGTCATCGTCAACACCACAGACTTCTCAGCCAACCATTCAGGTAGCACTAGTTATCATTGTCCTCCAATGTGCTCTCTCTCTCTCTCTCGCGCTCAGCCTCCTTCTATCGCCACGTCTCAACCACTCAGGACGAGGTCTCTGCCACGCTGGGCAGTGTCAAGCTACAGCTGGTCTTTGGCGACATCATCCGTGAGACCACTGATGTCATCGTCAACACCACAGACTTCTCAGCCAACCATTCAGGTAGCACTAGTTATCATTGTCCTCCAATGTGCTTTTGATTAGTCATCACTGTGTGTGTAGGTATGTGTGTGTGTTTGTTTGTTTTGTTCTACGTTTCCCCTCACGTCCCATTATCTTCCTCTAGGTGTCTCCAAAGCTATTCTGACTGCTGCGGGTTCCACAGTCCAAGCAGAGTTAGCGCAAGGTTGGTTTTACAGCGTTCTAATACACAATCCTATTAACACAATCACAAACTCAGAGCAATCCATTCACACAAGTCAGAAAGTAATCATTTGACGAAGTCAAATCTTTTTCCACTAAGACGTAGAGACATTGAAGGATTACTTCACAGATCACTTTATCAGCTTATTCTTCACTTATTAATGGAGGCTGGTGGGAGGAGCTATAGGAGGACGGGCTCATTGTAATGGCTGGAATGGAATAAATGGAACCCAGTCAAACACATCAAACGTATGGAAACCACATGTTCGACTCCGTTCCCTTGATTCAATTCCAGCCATTACAATGAGCCCTTCCTCCTGTAGCCCCTCCTACCAGCCTCCACTGTCACTCATATGTCTATAATTGAACACTAAGTGCCTACCAGTGGATGCTGCTGAGAGGAGGACGGTGCATAATAATGTCTGGAATGGAGTCAATGGAATGGCATCAATCACATCAAAGACATGGTTTCCATGTGGTTGATACCATCCCATTGACTCCATTCCAGACATTATTATGAGCTGTCCTCCCCTCAGCAGCCTCCATATCTTTCTTTTTCTCTCCATCAGTGGGTGTGCCAGGAGACTTGATGTGCACCACGGGGCCCGGTGCACTGGGCTGCAAGGAGATCGTTCACGTCAGCTTTAAATGCGACACACAGAGGATCAGCAAGGTCTGCGGGAAGATACTGAAACAGTGTGAGAGAAAGGGCTACCGCTCTGCAGCCTTCCCTGCAGTCAACACTGGTAGGTACAGTATGTCTCATTTTGTGTGAAATGTAATACCGACTCCCTTAATTTGCTCTTGTGTCAACCCTCTGCCATACCAATTTGTGTTCAATATTTTTATTGTGCTCAGTTGTTAGTTTTACATTTCGTTGGACACAATTTAGTTAATGTCAAAACAAATACTGATGAAGTTCATTAGTGACAGCAGCATCTATATTCTGTAATATACTGGTTAGATTATATTCTAGACATTAAAAAACACTTATTTCCTGTCCAGGTGCTGCTCGAGCAGACTCTGGCTCTGTGTGTAAGGCCATGTTGGACGGCATGGCGTCAAGTGTGAGGGATTTGTCCTCCAACATCCTCTCTGTCATCCGCATTGTCGTGCTGCAGAGACCCGTCTTCCAGGCATTCAAGTCAGTCTCCATTTTAATTGTCTGAAATGTTGGGGCTTCCCAACCCTGTTCCTGAAGAGCTAGACTACAGTCCAAACACGTTCATTTTACCCCATCAGCCCTCGCGCTAGCCACTTTCCCTCGTCGAAACCGGATGCAGTTTGATTGTCATCTTAAGTGGCGGTCCAGTTGACAAACGTTGTCCCCTCGGGCCCTCGCTGCAGGGAGCGAGTGAAGAACTTGGATCACTTGTCTGGTTGATATGACCCACAATTCCATTCAAAATGTAGTCCCGTGTCAAACTTCAGTGGTTGCAAAGTGTCCAATTTTATCAACGCGGCTGCATTTTCGGTATGTGAGACAAAATTATGATGCAAAAATAATTTATTGATTACATTGATTTTAGCATTGGCAAATGGGAATTACGATCAAATTGGCTTAGTCTCGTAGTGAGGAGCATATAAAACATAGCTAGCTTCATAAACATATTTTGGGGAATTTATTTAAATAAATTACCAAACTATAAAACTAGCTAGCCAGCTATGGGTAACTGTAGCTGGCTACCTGATAAAACTGCTAGCTAGCTACGTTATCTTGCTAGGTACATTAATAGCTTTAGGTTGGTCGTTTTTTAAGCTGAACTTCAAGATTTCTACCAAGGACGTCGCGCCTCCGATCATCACTCTCCCTCGCTTGGGCAAGGGACATTTAAGGTACACTCGGATGTGACGATGTAAAACGTCATTCAAGGTCTGAGGGTTTAGGGCCGAGGGCTCTCTACTTTGCGTTTGGACTGCAAGCCCTACCATGCTGTAGGTTTAGAGTGGAACCCTTATGTAGCACACCTGATTCTAATAATTAGCTGGTTGATAAGCTGAATCAGGTTAGTTACAACTGGGGTTGGAGTGAAAAACTTCCAGAGGGTAGCTCTCCAGGAACAGGGTTGGGCAACCCTGGTTTAAATGGTATGGTAAGTTTGTTTGTAGTTTGCTTCTCTTATAGAATGAGTTTTGTTATCTAATCAGAGGGTATTTACGAGTTTTAGTTATGATGTCTGGATGTTAAGCTTTGGACAGGACATTTTATTTATGTTTTTGTTTGTTTGCAGGTCAGAGCTGGAGAGCCGACTGGGAGCTATCGCTCCAATCCCAACACTGAAAGGTATGTCTGTTTGTTGTGTATGTACAAATTATCATTATATTGTTGGGTATGTAGATATAACTTGGGCCCAGAGTTTTACCGGGTGATGCTTTGATGACAGGGAAAACTTTGCATCCTAGTTATAAAATGTGACTTTACACTCTGTCTTAACTCTCCTCTCTTTGTCTCCTCAGAGAGAGCCCAACAGATACTGAAGAAGAAACTGAGGATCGGCTTTTCCTCCCCCTCGCATGGCTCCCTTCCCCCTCCTCATGCCCTTCCAGGCCTCACCATCACCCCCTGGAGACCGCCCCCGGTGGTGCTGAGCGTGGTGGGGCGCGGGGCGGACGCCATCAGGGGGGCCAGGCGGGAGCTGGAGGCCATCTTGCAGAACCAGCTGACTCAGAGAGATGTGAAGGGAGAGGACCTGTGCATGCTGGGAGAGGTGGAGCTGCAGGCCGTGCAGAAGAATGCCAAGGTCCTGGGAGTGAGCCTGGAGCTAGGTAGAGTTCAGAGGGCAGGAGGGGTGGAAGCTGGGGCTGGAGCTGCGGCTGGAGAGGGGTTTTATGTTCTCCAAGGCCTGAAGGAGGACGTTCTGAGCGTGCGCGAGGTGCTGGACAGTGCGCTCAGTGGCGCCCTCCGTAGGGAGCTGCAAGAGAGAAATGAGGCACTAATGGCCCTCAGTGTCCAGTGGTCTATGTGCAGGCATGGTGACGTTTGGGAGGAGCTGGGGATGCATGACAACTACCATCTGGAGCAGGCACACCTAAGAGGAGATGTCTCAGCAGAGCTAGAGGTCCCAGATGGGAGCAAAGTCAGGGTGAACCTGAAGAACAACATGGCCACTGACTGGAGAACGGGTTGCACCTATAAGATGAAGCGAGAGGAGAGTGCAAGTACGGATTGATTTGTTTTATTTTCAGTTTTAGAATTTCTGACATAGTTTTATTATGTGTTATATTTTGGTCAGATAGCGGATGCTTTTATCCAGAGCGACTTTACAGTCAGACGTTGATTTGCAGTTAACACTAACCCTTCAATCCATTATGCCATCAGTCTGATGACCCCTAGCCACTATTGATTTCACTGTTATCTTTAAAACCCGTTTAACATTTTAAACATCCTCTGATAGTCCTGTTCATGCCGTAAACTCCACTTATAGTCCTGTGTTTTTAGAATTGCCATCGTACTGGGATGATATGGCCGCTGGTGAAACGCGGAAGAGAGTGCTGCTCTTGCCTACCTCGTCAGAGTACCAGGCGGTGGCACAGGGATTCCAAAGCACCACGGCAACACAAGTCACCATCCACAAAGTAACAGACCAACAACCTGACACGCCACAACCTGACACACAACCAGCTGCTTATTATGATTATACTGTATCTGATCGTATAGAAAATTCAAATACCAATACATTACTGTTGTACAGTATTGTATGGTACACTGAACAAAAATATAAACGCAACATGTAAAGTGTTGGTCCCATGTTTCATGAGCTGAAATAAAAGATCCCAGAAACGGGTTTTCTGATCCACCCCCTACTTTTTTTTAAGGTATCTGTGACCAACAGATGCATATCTGTATTCCCAGTCATGTGAAATCCATAGATTAGGGCCTAATGAATTTATTTCAATTGACTGATTTTGTCATATGAACTTTAACTGAGTAAAATCTTTGAAATTGTTGTGTTTTATATTTTTGTTCAGTGTAAATACCAATACTGTAGTTGTGTTTTAAGGCGTTGGTTTGTTCTTGAAACGTTGTCTCTTTTTCAGATCGAGCGTGTGCAGAATGTATTTCTGTGGCAGGCGTACACATTGTGTGAGCAGCGCATCCGGGCCAAGAACGGAGCAGCGGAGGTAGGGGTAAGGAAACTCTACCACGGGACGGCAGCAACAACCTGTGACGCCATTGAAAGTAATGGATTCGACAGGAGCTATGCTAATAGTAAGGGCTATTACAATGCTATTACAATGCTATTACAATGCTATTACAATGCTATTACAATGCTATACATGCTATTACACGATATTCCAATGCCGTCGTTTACTTTTACTTACTTTAATTTGTATTAATTCATTCTCTCCGCTTCATCCATTTCCTCCACTCTGTCTTCTTCTTTTAGTTACAGCACATGGAGTGGGTGTGTATTTTGCTGTGGACGCCAGCTATTCAACCAATCCCAGATATACCCCTCCTGATGGTTCTGGGCACAGGCGTATGTATGTTGCACGTGTCCTGACCGGGCGCTATACCCTGGGTGACCGCTCCATGAAGTTCACCCCTCGTCGCTCCCCCACAGATTCCGCTGACTGCTATGACAGTCTAGTGGACAACCTGCAGAGACCCAGCATGTTTGTCATCTTCCACGACGACCAAGCGTACCCAGAGTACCTCATCACCTTCATATGATAGTGGGCCTATATAATGAATTAGAAACCATTCGTAATCATTTATACGCATTTTTATTTTACATGCATGAAGGCATTTAAATGTTTTTGAGTATGATTCTCACTTCTATCATTATAATCAGCTGTCATAATCATTCTCATCACTATATCTATGTATCATAATGATTGTCACATTGCATGTGTTCTGCTGCAGGACCTAAAGCAGTACATAATCTGCAGAGGTTAATCACTAAAGTGGTAAAAAAAAAAAAATTATTAAGAGATTTAAGTGAGATTTATTTGTGTCTTTTTGATTTGGTACTATACTATATGTCAGATAGCTGTACTGTGAATGAGAATATATGATTGTGTTTTTGTGGAGTTAGCACATTGACGTTTATTGTCATGAGTCTTTCCCTGGAGGCAGAACTGGGCGACAGTGAGCGGTTTCGCTAGATGGTTCAGCTGCAAAGTCATAATTTGAAGGTTAGGGTTAAGCATTAGGTTTAGCAGTGTGGTTAGGTTAGGATAAGGTTTAAATGTGATTTTATTACTTTTTGGCTGAGCTAGCTAGTGACCACTCTGCAGAGCTGCCTTCAGTACATGAGTCATCTCAATAAAAGGCAACCTGCACGCAGTTAGTTACATGTACAGAAATCCTGACTATTTGTTTCAATAAAATTAAATGTATTCTTTTTTATAAAAAATGTCAATTATTATATCTAATGAGAACAAATACAGGATGTCCCTCTTGCGTTTCTACAAGCACACACTTACTATATGCTATGTCAAAACTGTAAGATATATGTGATTGACCAGAAAAACATATTGAACATTTCTAGCATATTTCATCATCTTTTCCTCATATGGGAAAGAGCAGGAAACCGTTAAATGAGGAGTAGTGATATCCATTGTCAGATATCCGACGTCCATCTCTCCAGAGAGCAACATACACCTGCTCTCCCACTTGTAGCAGGAAGGTTGCGCTATTGGATGACGACTCAGAGGAACCCCCTTCTTTCTCATCATACACAGAGACCATTATCTGTCCATTACGACGTAAGCTTGCCCCTGTCATTGTACTCCCTCCCCAGTCGAAAGCTGTGAAGGTGAAATGGTAGAGTCCTCTCACTGGTGCTGTAAAGATGCCTACAATCAGAAGAAAAATATTAATTATTCAGCATTATTGTTAATTTACTGTATAAGAAGTAAGAACATGTAACGTACAGTAATAGTTACACACAGCATACTAACTAACGTAAGCATGAGCATTGTGTGTAAAAATGTGAATACATTGTTTTGACATTGAGGGAAATACCTGTGGTTGGATTGTAGGCATTTCCAACGTTTGATAGAACACGCTGGAAGACCAGAGTGATTTCATTGCTGACAGGTCCAATGGTTCCAGAAATTCCTAAAGTAGCTGAGAATGCCACCTGGGGCCTGTCTAGGATTTAAGATGACATGACAACATTAGTTTTACTGTTACATTTTGATCATTTACAATAATTACTGTTCAGTTTACGATAACACAACTTGATTGGCACAACAACATAACAAAAATTGGATCAAAATGACTTTAAGTACACTTATAACACACTAAAACAATGAACAATTGGAATACTTTTAAGTTACTCAATGACTATGCACTAATGCCTCTCAGTGAACCATACATCATACTCTTACCTTCATTGAATCTCTTCAGTTCATTCACTGTGGCGTTTAACGACCTCACCTGGCTCTCACTGGCTTCCAGCCTGTTTCTCATGCCTTCCAATGACCTAACGGTTGCTCCCAGTCTCTCCTCCATTGCCCCCAGTTCTCTCATCACAGTGTGGATGGTAGGCTCACATCCTGATTGGGTTGTTGTAGTGGCTGCAGTCTCTACCTGTTGGTTGTGAGCCTTGTATTCATTCTCTATGTTCTGTCCCTGTTCAGGCTGAATCTGTACCATGATGTCATTCAGGTTGTCTTCTCCAGCATCTTCACTGAGAGTCCCAGACAGACACAGCAGCAGCAGGGTCAGAGTCAGTCCCCCCATTCTACAGATCAGTACTTAAACGTGTACTTCAGTAGTTGATATATCTACGACTATATAACCTGCAGGTCCGTATTGATTCCTCAGGCTTTTTCCTCTGTGATGTGTCTGTGTGTAGCCTACCTCTTGTTTATAAGCATGTCTGGGTTAAATATTATCCAAAGACATTGATGGGGAGAGGTATAAACAAAACAATAATTGCGTTTGTGTACACAAGGGAAGCTTGACTCACGTGGCCAGAGAGTTGCTAGAAATGATCGTTTTATTTGGTTGGTTATACAGTTTAGTTTACATTTTGCATTTATTCATACTATTTGTATGGAATTAAAGCTAATCCACTGTTAAGACTATTGATCAATTCTAAATCAATGACAGTAAATACAAATTATACCGTGTACATATAATTCTGGCAATAAGATGTAGTGTTACATGTTGAATATTACTATTATCTCTCAGTACATTGGTTTTACATAAGATAAAGGAGGTGACCACTGGAGGTATTGTAAATGAGGTGGTCACCAAAGACCCTCATGTTTGCCCACAGACGCATGTAGACCTGGTCTCCCTCTTCCCTCAGAATGGAGGCACTGTTGAATGAAGAGTCATCTGTGGTCCGTGACTTCTGGTCATGGATAGAGACTATTGTTTGCCCATTATGATATAAACTCATAGCAGTGGTGTGTGCACTGGCATGATTGAAAGCAGAGAATCCGAAGACATAGACTCCTCTCACAGGCGTCACAAAGATGCCTGAAAAACAAATGAATCAATGAAAGTTTTAGTCAATTGTCAATTTGTTAAGTTGACATGCATTGCATTAGATGGCTTGACCATGGCTACCTGTGTTTGAGTTGTAGGCATGTTCAACATTGGGGAATATATCTTTCTAAAGTGGTGCCAGGGTTATACGGCACTATATGTCCACCATTAATTCATAGTGCAGCTGAGAAAGCCACCTGGTGTCTCTGTAGACAAACAAAGGTTGGTGCTCAGCAAACTTGTCAGCAACAAAGTCATTGGTTTCCAGAGTCCCAAACAGACACACTAGCAGCAGGGTCAGAGTCAGTCCCCCAATTCTACAGATGGATAAACTTTAAGAGCAGGCCTAGATACTTGAAAGTTCATTCTGTGTTGACTTGCAGAGCATGACCACTGTATATACTGTACACAACCCATAGTTAAATATTAGGTCGTATCTGCCATGAGCACAGATCATGTCTAGGGTATTTTGCCCTCATATAAGTACCCTCGTAAATAATAATATAGAAGAGACTTGCTTGTGCCAAGAAACAAGAGCAATGAACATCAGACTGGTGGAAATCTGTCCTTTGGTCTGATTAGTCCAAATTTTAGATTTTTGGTTCCAACCACTGTGTCTTTGTGAGACACAGAGCAGGTGAACGGATGATCTCTGCATGTGTTGTTCTCACCGTGAAGCATAGAGGAAGAGGTGTTATGGTGTGGGGGTGCTTTGCTGGTGACACTGTCTGTGATTAGAATTCAAGGCACACTTAACCAGCATGTTTACCACAGCATTCTGGAGCGATACGCCATCCAATCTGGTTTGCGCTTAGTGGGACTATCATTTGTTTTTCAAAAGGACAATGACCCAACACACACATCCAGGCTGTGTAAGGGCTATTTGACCTAAAATGAGAGTGATGGAGTGCTGCATCAGATGACCTGGCCTCCATAATCACCCAACCTCAACCAAATTGAGATGGTTTGGGATGAGTTGGACCGCAGAGTGAAGGAAAAGCAGCCAACAAGTGCTCAGCATATGTGGGAACTCCTTCAAGACTGTTGGAAAAGGATTCCAGGTGAAGCTGGTTGAGAGAATGCCAATAGTGTGCAAAGCTGTCATCAAGGCAAAGGGTGGCTACTTTGAAGAATCTAAAATATAAAATATATTTAGATTTGTTTAACACAACATGATTCCATATGTGTTATTTCATAGTTTTGATGTATTCACTACTCTTCTACGATGTAGAAAATAGTAAAAAATAAAGAAAAAACCTTGAATGAGTAGGTGTGTCCAAACTTTTGACTGGTACTGTATATACCAATACATTTGAACACATTAGCTTTTAAGCACCTGCCCCTCCCACCCCTTTGTTTTTAGTGTGAGACTGTCTCTATCTTGTGAATAAAGATTGTACTTTGTCCACTGCAGTCCAAATGTGTAATGAAGTAAGCCAGAGAAAAATAGATGGCATTGTCAGACTATCTTATCATTTCTGTTATTTTTTAATTCACAATTTTATGATTACACGTGCAGACAATATTCTCAAGGAAGTTATGCAGAAAAATAAGCCTTATCTACTCAGTATCTCCTTGGCCAGGGCATTAACCTTCAACTGCTTCACTGATTTACAGGAAGGAGCCATTGATCAGGCCTGATAAATTGCATTATCTGTCATGGGACACATTCATACATTCCCCATAGTTGTGACCATCACACTCACAGAGTTGTCCCCAGGAATGCTTCCTGGCCAAACACAAGTGCATGAAAAGAAAACCAAGGATACGGTCATCAGCTTCAGAAGGGCTTGTGGAGTCCTTCCGACTGCTGGGTGTAGTGATGTCAGCTGACCTGTCCTGGGTCGAGCATGACAGGTATATCTTAAAAAAGGTTAAACCCACAACGAACTACATAAGTGTAGCAAGGTGAGCTGGCCTCCCAACTGAAGTCCTACTACAGGTATACATGACCTTCATCTGCCCAATCATGGAGTATGCCTCGCAAGAGTGGGTCGGCCTTCCAAAGTGTCTCTCTAAGGACTTAGAATGCATTCAGAGACGATGCTGCCACATCATTGGCACACACATTGTGAGCCAGCTTAGACCTTTCAAAAATGTATTGTGACCAACTATATGTTCTTGTGACCAGGGCATTGTCTTATGTCAGATCGCGTCACTCCTACACTGCGTTCGTCCATCAACCCATCTTTCTTGTAGGATGTGGAACTCATCTCTAAAATTTGAGATTTGGCACATCCCCCTAACACTAGTTCCTAATTCTGAAAATCACTCTGCTTTCCTTAGCTATGACGCACTGGCAAGTGCTACGGCAAACCATGCTCCAGTTAGCTGCTTAATGCAAGCTTCTTTTAAATCGCCATACGAAAGCTAGATTTCCAGCTTGTTGGTGAAGTTGTAAGGAACCAAAATTCTAGGACTGTTCTCAGAAATCAGCATGTATCTGACTTTGCCAGCTGTCACGGTGTCACGTTACTTTGGCCACCGTGATGACATCACAGAGAGCAGTCTGCTGTGCTGTAGAACTCGTCGCACTAATCACAGCAGAACAGATATCATGAAAACGCATTTGTACATTAGTTAGAACTTCATCACACGAACCAGCTAGCAAGAGGGAGTACTCAGCGTTGAATGTTTGGACCGGCGTTGTTAGCTTCCCTGCCTTTCATTTCATATGGATTGATTTGAGACTGGTTCAGCCAGCAAGCAGCAAGAAAATACCATTTCATGCACATTTCAGACCCCTAAAAATGTTTCATAATTCATGCACATTTTCAATTTCATAAATACTTATTCTAGAACCACAAAACACCTTAGCAAGATGTAGAACTGGATAAAAAACATCAATATTAGCTACAGGTTTATTGTTTTTGGCCAGATTAACTCTGACTCTTTTGAGGATGAAAGGGGGTTCAGTGGACGATGTCACCTTGGTAACATTTTCGAAAGTTAGGACAGCATATTGCAGCTGAACTTCCAGCTATCCCAAGGGCGTTCACGAGTTATCAGACAGAACAGTGCAGACGGCCGATGCTCTGACATGAGACAATGGTGACCAGGCATACAGCACCCTTTGTTTTGACCCACTACATTTTCTTGCGACCTATGACACATTTCTGTTACTGAATGTCCTTGTGACCTACATTCATTTCTCCTGGCCCACTGGCTGACTACACTTCATAAGTCCTAATGTTTTTGTCTCTAGTCTTAGATTGTAATGATACTGTATGCTGGTCCAGACCACGAGTCTCTCCAAACAGAATCCCCTTGACCTAGTAGCTATGAATAGATTGTTGTTTACGTCTGAACCCTAGCCTGTAAATGTGTGTGCCCAAAGTCAAATAGACAGAGTGTTCAGAGTCTGAATCACTTAAAGAGAGGGATGTGTGTTTGTGATTTTATCTGTATAATCTGTGAACTGAATGGAAGTCTGAATACCTCACCTGTGTGTATTGTAACAGGCTGCATTTCAGTGACATCTCAAATGTCTTACATATTTAGAGAATTTGACTTGCATTTACTGACAATATATACAACACTCACCAATATTTTGTTTGCATATGGCACTAACAATGATTAACAATGAACCGTATGTCCCATGAAGTACTGGTTGTTTAAGGAAGTTCTACAGAAAAATAAGTCATATCTACACAGTACCTCCTTGGCCAGGGCATTAACCTCCAAGTGCTTCATTGATAGTATATGTTATACTACATTTACAGGTAGGAGCCATTGACCAGGCCTGATAAATCTGGGATGCATTCTCATTGTAACCCAGCTAAGGCCTTACAAAAAATATATTGTGACCAACAACACTTTCATGTCACTTAGGCCTTCTACACCTTTTGTGACCAACTTTCATGTGATCCACTACACTTTTACGTGACCTAACACACAGTTTGGTCACTTTCTTGTCTCTTTTGGTGACTTTCTCTTGACCCACTATACTTTCCAACAGCCTGACTACACTTCATATGATCCTGTAAGCAGACCCAGAGTTTATTAAAACATAATCCCCTTGACCTAGTAGCTATGAATAGAATTCTTGTTTACGTCTGAAGCCTAGCCTGTGAACGTGTGTGAGATCAAAATCAGAAAGAGTGTAGGAGTCTGAGACAGAGAGAGAAATAGACAGAGAGAAAAAGAGACAGAGAGAGAGAGAGAGAGAGAGAGTGAGAGTGAGAGAGTTAGTGAGAGAAAGAGAGAGTGAAAGACAGAGTGAGAGAGGAGAGAGAGAGAGAGCGAGCGAGAGAGAAAAATAGAGAGACAGAGACAGTGAGAGAGAACGAGAGAGAGAGAAAGAGAGACAGAAAAGGTGAGAGAGAAAGAGATACAAAGAGAAAGAGACAGAGAGAGAGAAAAAATGAGAGAGAGACGCACATAAAGTATCTGAGTGGAGAAAGAAAGAGAGAGTGTGGTTGAGAGAGAAGGGGAGAAAGGTTAGATCTGGGCTATGTGTATAGCAGTAGATAGTTAGCATAACATATACATAGCCTACATAATCTGTGAGAGAGAGGTTGTCTAAAGAGCAGTTGAATCGATCTCTAACTGAGTCCTAAAGTTCGAGCCATAAACAGCCATGGAGTTTACCAGACGTTACCTGCCCATGGAATGGGAGGAACGGTGGAGGAAAGAGAAGGAAAGGAGGAGAAGGGTGATTGAGGAAGGAGGAGAAGAGGTAGAAGCAGACGATCGAAAGCTGAGGTGGATTGTGGCCTACAACAACAACCGGATGGGCGTGACGAGGAGAAAGGAAAAAGAGGGAGCAAGGGTCAAGAAGAGGAACAACAGTACGGCAAGCCAGGGAGAAGAGGAAGAAGAAGAGGAAGTGTCAGAGGAGAGGAGGGAAGGACTGGGAGATGAAGAGAATGTTCGTACATTCTACAGACATACCTATCCTAAAGAGGTCTTCCAGGGTCTGGAGCAGCTCAGGGACTCCTCTCTCCTCACTGACCTGACTCTGAGCACTGAGGATGGGCAGCGTCTTTATGCACACTCCCCTGTCCTGGCTGCTGTGAGCACCCTTGTCCACCAGAGACTGCAAGAGAGGGATGAAGAGATGGAGAAGAGGAAGGTGAGGAGAGATGTTGACATGGACATAAAGACAGAGATATTCATCAGTCTGGGTCATGAGGTGGGGCTTGTGGGGCTGGCAGGGGTGCTGGAGTTTGCCTACACTGGYGCSTTAGCAGCWCTGAACAGACACACACTGGCCCAGATACAGACTGCAGCTACAACACTAGGGGTCCCCAGAGTTCTAGAACTCTGCAGTGAAGAGGAGGAGAAGATGAAGAAGGGAGTAGAGAAGAGGGCAGAAGAGAAGAAGATCTCTGCTGAAGAACAGATGAAGGTCAGTCTTCAGTCCATCAGAGAGCTGTGGGCAGAGAGAGTGGGCTGTGATGTGGAGCTGGAGGTTGGAGGAACGTCATTCCATGGTGAGTAGACTGAAGTCAAAATACATCACGACTATGTACTGTAGAATGATAGAGGATTCAATGTTTGTGGTTTTATGGGGGTTTGCCGTGGATCAAGCTGGAGTAGTCCCAGTATTCTGTTTAGGAGTAACTTGATGATAACAATGGTGATGATGATGATGATGATGATGGTAATAATAATGATTCTAAAGAGGTTTTGATGATACTGCTGATGCTGAAATCAGATGATGAACATTCCTCCCTCTCCTGACTCAAGTCCACAGAGTGCTCCTGGCTGCCAGTAGTGACTACTTCCGGGGAATGTTTACCAGCGGGATGAGGGAATCACAGCAGCCTTGTGTGGCCCTTCCCTTCCTGGAGGCCTCTGAGCTTGAGGCCCTGATTGGCTGTTCCTACAGCGGGTCCCTCTCCCTCAGCTGGGGGTGTGTCTTTGAGATCACCTGCACAGCCCTGCAGCTCCAGTTCCAGCCCACCCTCTCGCTGTGCCTCGATTTCCTGGAACAGGAAATGGATGCCCACTCATGTCTGGACGTGGCCTCCTTCGCCCTGGCGTATGGGATGCTGGAACTCCTCGAGGCGGCCGAGGACTTTGTTCTGAGGAACTTCCAAGAAGTGTCTACCAGCCTGAAATTCCTGGACCTTCCGGCTGATAAACTGCTGGATTTTCTCCACTCTGACGGCCTCTGCGCGCCCTCAGAGCTAGCCGTGTTCAGGGCCGTGGTGGTCTGGGTAGAGGCCGACCCAGCGGAGAGGCTAGCCCAGGCCCAGGAGCTGATGACAGGAGTCCGCTTCCCGCTCATGACCTTTAAGGAGTTCAGAGAGGTCAGGGCAATCAACCTGCGCATGGAGTGCAGCAGCGACACAGAGGTAAGATACAATACGTTATGATACAACTGTATCTCAATACAATATAACACGATAAACTTTGATTGTATAGGGAAATAGTCTTGAGGAATTCTGCTGTATATTAAGACATATAACAGATAGTGTATAATACACATGACACATACAGCAATTTGTTTTTTTAAAAAGCTCATTATAAATAAATGTATTATTTTTATTATTACTACAGGTGGATCTGTACGGCTCAGCCCTCAAAGAGTTTGGCTTCAGTCTTCCCGAGACCCAGGACCAGTGCCGGGTCCGACGGCCCAAAGACGCCCTGGTTCTGGTCGGAGGCGACCAGCTGGATCCTGACTTGGGGAAACGGCTTCCCAGCAGGCAGCTGTGGTTCGCTAACTCCCTCCGCACCGGAACAGGCCTGGTGAAGGCCATGGACTGGAGGATTCTGGGAGAGATACCAGAGAAGCCCAGGTTTAGACACGGGGTGGGGGTGATGGAGGGGCGGCTTTATGTGATCGGAGGGTGTGAGTTCTACACAAAGACTGATACGCTGAAATCGGTATACAGGTATGAAGAGGTCTAAGACCAGTTGTTTTAACAATACATGTTGCTTTTTTTGATGTAGAAAATGTATGTTTCTTATCATTGAGGAGGCTGAGCTTAGGGATTTTCTGAAAATGTTATCTCTTTATCTTTATCTCACACACACACACACACACACACAGGTATGACCCAATGCAGGACAGCTGGCAGAGGTTGGCTGACATGCAGGAGTACAGAAGTAACTTTTCGGTGGTGGTGCGGGGTGATCGTCTCTACGCCATCGGAGGAGACATGGACATGAATACCAACCTGGACAGTGTGGAGGACTACAGCCCCGTATCTGACACCTGGAGGTAAGATAATACTCT
This sequence comes from Salvelinus sp. IW2-2015, assembly GCF_002910315.2. Taxonomy (NCBI): domain Eukaryota; kingdom Metazoa; phylum Chordata; class Actinopteri; order Salmoniformes; family Salmonidae; genus Salvelinus; species Salvelinus sp. IW2-2015. The sequence continues at coordinate 1,959,223 of NC_036876.1, read as the reverse complement.
TTCTTCCATGAGGTTCTATTAAACAGGAAAGTATATTAAACAGACTTTTAAAATAAAACGTTTTTGGGACACATGCAGAAGAATGTAAGAGCAGCATATAATTTTGACTCAATTCAACAATAGCGCTCTCAATTTGAACCATTCGTGATTGTTCTGAATCAGTACCATTGCCAACCTCTTACCAACCATTGCCAATCTCCAGCTATGCCAAGCCTCTGGACCAGGCCCTGAGTGGCCATGCTGCCACATTGTTGGATGGAGAGATCTTCATCTCAGGGGGGTTTGACTGCAGGTACCAGTGTCTGACGTCCATGTTCCTGTACCATCCTGAGAGAGGAACTACCTACCGGGCAGAGATGAGCCAGGATCGGGCCCAGCACTGTATGGAGGTCCTGCATCATGGTGGTGGTAGTCTCTGTGTGGTTGGAGGGGTGTGTAACCTACGTACGTTCTACACCGACCAGCTGGCCTGTGAGGTCTACGACACCGTTAGTGACTCCTGGAGTGCCCTCACGCCCCTGGCCATCCCCCATGTTGGAGCAGCCTCTGTGGTTCTGGAGGGGAAGCTCTATGTGCTGGGAGGATACTGTCAAGAGGACTACAGGGAGACCAGACTGGTTCACCGGTATGAACCCATTACCCAACGTTGGGAGAATATGGGCAAGATGCCCGGACCTAACACTGACATAAGAGCCTGTTTGCTCCGCCTACCCGCCCACTTGAGACAATGAGAGAGGGAACTTTCGAGAGTGATGAAGTTCCACATTACATTGAAGTTGTTTTATGAACTGAAAAACACTTAAAGAGGCAGGACTATTTTAATGCTCCACCTGCTTGCCCACTTGAGACAATAAAACAATGAGAGAGGGAGGGTCACATGGCGAGAAAGAGGGCTGGGGTTGCCATATATAAAATAAAATAAATAAGACTGTAAAACACAGAGAAAGAGCTATGCTGGCATTTGTGAATCTACAGGTGCGAAAAAACATATTGTATGCCAGAAATCATAGCCTAATTCTTTATGTCATTGATATATTGTTTTGATTGAAAAACAGCCAATTCCATTCGTATTTGGAATAATCCCAATTTACCTCAGGTGTTTAATGACAGCACCTTAAAGTCCTGATTCCAAAGTGGCATCATGAATTTTTAACATACTATGATGGATATCTACTGTCACACAGTCAATTACAATAAATATTTGGATTAATCCAGGCCGATTTCTTTAAGTTCCTACAACTCCGAAATCTTATTTAATCACTTCAACAGAATCTGGATGAACCTAATGTAACGGCAGCCTTCCCTCTCTTCACTAGAAGAGAGAGTGTAGCAGGGATCGGACCAACACGCAGCGTAGCCAGTGCTCAACATGTTTAATACGAAACTGTGAACACTTACAAAATAACAAAATGTGGCAAACCGATACAGTCCTAGCTGGTGCAGAGAAAACACAGAGACAGGAAACAACCACCCACAATCCCCAACACAAAACAAGCCACCTAAATATGATTCCCAATCAGAGACAACACAAAACACCTGCCTCTGATTGYGAACCATATTAGGCCAAACATAGAAACAGACAAACTAGACACACAACATAGAATGCCCACCCAGCTCACGTCCTGACCAACACTAAAACAAGCAAAACACACAAGAACTATGGTCAGAACGTGACACCTAAGGCATCTAGCGTAGAAGAAATACTGAAAGAAGCTGCTAGGCCAAATAAATTGATTGCCAAGTTATATCAAGGGTTGATTGAAACTCTTAACTGATGGATCAGAACCTATAAGGAAACAAAGGGGAAGCAGATCTAAAGGAAGAAATTGAGGAGAACCATTGGTCACAGAGATGTAAAAATGTTCATACCTGCTCTTACAACCTAAGACATAAATGACTGCAATTTAAGATCATTCATAGGACTTTTTTACACTCCTGCCATAACACATACAGTATAATGCACCCAGAAATGTCACATCTCTGTTGGAGATGCACAAAGGAATACTATTACATATGCTGTGGTCCTGTGATAAACTGACACCATTTTGGGGTCATGTACTGTATGTCCTATTTCCTTGTCACTGGGAATGTATATCCCTCCATCTCCACGGTCTGTCTGTTGGGATATGTAAATATTTGTGATTCATCTCAGAGAAAGCTATGTTGTCAAGGTCTGTATAGCCATCAATTGAAAAGCCTCATATTCACCATTAATAGCAAACTGGAGGACTGAACTATCTAGCTGCATACTGTACCTTAAGATTTTATATATTATAAAATTAAATAAAAAAAACGGAAGTGTTTGACGAAATTTGGTAACCATATGTTGATCACTTTGGGGATGTGTTGTGTAGTGGGCATTTTGTTTTGCGAAGTGTTGTTTGTCGGGTGCTGTGAATATTATTATTTTTTTTACTGTTTGTAGAAAACAAAAGAAAAATGGATGCATGTGTGTTGATAGTATTACATAACTTATGACCTCCTTACAAAGAGTGTTATTTGTTTCATGAAATGATTGGACACACTGTCACACCCTGACCTTGGAGATTTTTTTATGTCTCTATTTTGGTTGGTCAGGGCGTGAGTTTGGGTGGGTATTCTATGTCTGGTGTTCTATGTTGTCCTTGTTTTGTATTTCTATGTGTTTGGCCTGGTGTGGTTCCCAATCAGAGGCAGCTGTCTATCATTGTTTCTGATTGAGAACCATACTTAGGTAGCCTGTTCCCACCTGTGTTGGTGGGTAGTTGTTTTCTGTTTTGTGTATTGCACCTTGCAGAACTGTTCGTTTGTCGTTTTGTTCAAGTGTTTCATATTTATTAAAAGTAATATGGACACTTACCACGCTGCACCTTGTTCCTCTTCTCCTTCTCCCGACGACGTTCGTTACACACACCTACAAAAGTTTGGACACACCTACTTATTCAAGGGTTTTTCTTTATTTTTGCTATTTTCTACATTTTAGAATAATAGTGAAGACATCAAAACTATGAAATAACACATATGGAATCATGCAGTAACCTCAAAACAGTGTTAAACAAATCTTATTTGAGATTCTTCAAAGTAGCCACCCTTTGCCTTGATGACAGCTTTACACACTCTTGGCATTCTCTTAACCAGCTTCATGAGGTAGTCACATGAAATGCATTTCAATTAACAGGTGTGCATTGTTAAACGTTAATTGTGGAATTTCTTTCCTTAATGTGTTTGAGCCAATCGGTTGTGTTGTAACAAGGTAGGGGTGGTATACAGAAGATAGCCCTATTTGGTAAAAGACCAAGTCCATATTATGGCAAGAACAGCTCAAATAAGCAAATAGAAATGACAGTCCATCATTACTTTAAGACATGAAGGTCAGTCAATGCGGAAAATTTCAAGAAGTTTGAAAGTTTCTTCAAGTGCAGTCACAAAAACCATCAAGCGCTATGATGAAACTGGCTCTCATGAGGACCGCCACAGGAAAGGAAGACCCAGAGTTACCACTGCTGCAAAGGATAAGTTCATTAGAGTTAAAGTTAACTGCACCTCAGATTCCAGTGTCTATATGAGTTCACACTTTTCAGTGTTAAATTAACACACTGCTTAGTGTAAAGACTTATTTGCATATTTCCCAGTGTGCCTTGCCTTTTGAGTGAATGACTGTGACTGTATTTGTTAGTGACAGTGACATTGTTGTTCCATTCATCCAGTTTCAGTCCACAGGCGAGTCCATTCATCCAGTTTCTTCACCAAGTGAGATCCTAAGGGATTATTTTATCATTAAAATGTAATTATTTAACACAATAGTAGTGATGGTAAAAATGAGGCTTTCTTTAGGTTTCAGGGCTTTCACCAAATTGTGCAGAATTTTTTTATTTTTCCTCCACTATTTTCAGCAAAACTGGTGGAGCGGTAAGTCATTGGCTTCAGTAGCCTATAATCAGTTGGATTACCAGGTTCGCATCTTACATCATGCTTCCCTTTTTTGTTTACTATTTTTCAAAAACTGAATCTACGACATTATTTAGGATGCTTAACACAGAAATGTATACTATACCAAATAAAACAAATGATTTTAACAACAGTGCAGAAAGTGTGGTGTCACATACTGTACATTGGAGAATTGTCGTTTTAAAGCCACCTCAAACTTGTATTTTAAACAGATACAAAAAAATGCTTGCTATTTCTTCAAAGAGGATGAGATGGCCAATCAGTGGTTTACTTGCATGAATATTTTTTATGACTGCTATACACCCTCACCATCGTTGTTGGGGTAAACTGCAATCATTCCAACACAGAAAAGCTGCTTTTTAACATAGTGTACTTAATACATTTTTGGAACTAAAACGATTTCACTCAGATTATAATTAATTATAGATCATATACATCTGGAAACACTGAACAGTTACTTTAAACATGGAATCCATTCAGTAGACCTATTTCACAATCTAGATGTATTTTTAATGCACTATACTACACTTGTGGAAATATTTCAGGGAAATATTTACTAAGGGCTATCATCCTTGTTTGGTACAGATTTGTTTTTTGAGATAAAACATTTCCAGCACTGTATAAGTGATTGTTCGGCATCATCATCAGAGCCTCTTCATTTGTTAATAAATATGTTATACTTAACAGTTTACCTGAATGTTCATCATTATTTCCCTTATAATGGACCGGTTAAGGTTTTATTTGATTCTTACATTGTAACATGCAGCATTTATATAGGAACAAATACAAACTATTGAAAACTTAATATAAAACGCATGTGTTTTCTAACCATGGAAATTCATACCTGAAAATGAAACTGTACATACACATTATATACAAATCTGAATATAATTTTGTATATAATTTATATACAAATGATATACAAAACTCATAACTGGGGTGCAACTCAACATTAATAAGGTGTTCTTAATGTTTTATACACTCAGTGTATGTAGATTTTTTTTAAACATATGAAACCTATTAGGACAACAAAATGTTGTAGAGTTTACATTATCAGAACATATGCTTTACTTATAATATTCATAGAGGACTATATAATTAATATATTTTGTCTCACATATGTCATACCATATCTATGTAAGACAATCACCACAATCATGTATTCAGTTGTATTTTCCACATAAGGCATATACGTTAACACATACAGTACGCCAATACACCACTAACATACAGTACAGTAAGGCAAAACATGCAACATCTTACCAGATTCTTATTTGATTTTTGTACAAATAATCTTCTTCTGCCATACAAGATTCTTATTTGATTATGATCATTTTCCATATGGGGATAAACTAGTAGGTTAATTTCCCAGCCAAGCAGATACAAGTAGTCGAGTCATTTTGGTTGTGAAGTGTTTTATCAAAAATCATTGTTCTTTTTTTTTATAACAAAATGCAATTCAGCACTTGACTGTCTATTGGATCAGCCTGTCACAGACCCTCCCATTCAACACCACCTCATAAGATGAGGAAGTACATTGTTTATGAGGATTGCCTGCTGCAGTTGTTTGAGAGATTTCCAGTTTGCAGCCAAACATGCAACATAGAGAACACCAGCAAAGGGAACATCAAATTTACATTTTAAATTTAAGTCATTTAGCAGACGCGCTTATCCAGAGCGACTTACACGAGTGAGCGCATACATGTTCATACTGGTCCCCCGTGGGAATCAAGCCCACAACCCTGGCGTTGCTAGCCCCATGCTCTACCAACTGAGCCACATGGGACATGTGTGGCTGAACCATTACGCAGACATGCCCTCGCTGTGAGCATTCCTACGAATGGAACAGGGAGGACACTTGAATCAGGTTGGTCACGTTTTACCTGGTCAAAGGTCAAAACAGTTTAGGGTTTTGTCCCAATTCACCTTCATTGCCTAGCTTGGTGGAACCAGCCTGATTACTGCTTTTAGCATTCTATTTCACTTCACATATAACGATATCTGAAGTGAAATACAAAGGTGAACGCAGCAATCAGGTTGGTTCCACCAAGCTAATCATCACCACCATTATAAATGCAATCAGTGCATTGTTTGTGTGTGACCGACCAGTATCTTTGATGATATACGTTGCCATGCCCATCAATGGGGCGCCGGCAAAGACCTTGCCTCCAGCCTCACCTCGTTTGTTCACCAATGGTCGCTGATGGGGAAACCAGAATTAGGTAGGTTTAGTCTGACCTGTTCAAACTTCAATATAGTATATGTTTGTCAGATATCACCTATTCTAACTGCCATTGGTCATAGAACAGTGACTGTGTATGTGTGCACAGATGCATCTACGAAGCCAGCACTTGGAGACTTGCATGATGATGTGATGGAGTCCTGACTGACAGACAGGCTTGACACTGACGTTTCTGAACGGAGAGAGACCTGGCACTCAACATAAACGTTTTACTAGACAACTTTTACCTGTATTGTCTTTTTTTGTTATTGAATTTAATGGTATCCTTCATTATGGGGAGGGGAAAACCCTGTGTCTTCTGCACCAGGATCAGGGAACTCCTGTTGTATACATGACACCAAACAGGAAGGTTTGACCACTCTGACATGTTCACCAAGGTAGCCCCATTACCACCTGACAAAATCCCGATAGGCGCAGTATCTGTATCGGCTGGGAATGACAACGAAAGGTACACAGTGTTATATTAGCAGAACACTGCTTCTATGGTATTATGTAAAGGGTTGTTTATTCCAAATTGACCTGCCACTACATTTGAAAGCCATTAAAACAATTTGTTTAGAATATCTACATAAATTCAGCAATTGCATTCTGCTCATATTACTCTGTAGGCTACTGACCTCCAAGCCAACTCACGTTTGGCACCTGTCATGGCCGCCAGCATTTCTTGAGGTGCAAGCCAAAAAACAAGGCCAAATCAGCTGTTGCAGTTCCCCTTTAACCTTTATATAGTTGTTTTCTAGACGTCTCCTGGTTCTGTATGTTTATAGTGTTCTATGTGTGTTTTCTTTCTTTCCTGCTTCTCAGCTGTAATGCTCTCTTTTTCAGTATGGGTTCCTTTTACTAACACTTCATTTTTCAATTGTTTTTCCCTTTTTGACATGTTTTTTGTTCTATTAGAAATACATCTATATGTATAGTACTATCTAGTATTTGTATTCCTATCTGATTGTATAACATTTAGTGGCCATCGTGGGTACTTCAGATAACCACACCAGGGGCCTCATTTATCAATATTGCATAGAAACTATTCTGAAATACTACTTACAAACTGAATTTAGAATGTTTGTATGCATAAAAAAGTGTTATTTATCAAACAATACTACAAGCATCATACTCACACCTGTAAGAGATAACCATTGATCAATTCCAAATGTTTTTAGCCTCAGTGCTTCTGCACAACTTTGGCTATTTGCATTTCGAAATGCCTCTAATTAACCATGTATGATCAAAATCATCCCGTTAAAGCTCATGGGAATATACAACGCAGTACCATGAAATACAATGGCGCAACAAAAAAAGGGGGACGAGACAGAGGTAATAGTGTCGGAGATTGAGTACAGCATTTATTTGGCTCGCTCAGTTGTGGCTTGACCAGAAAAAATTAAAACATAGGGACAAAGAGAGGACCAAAAAGACAATTCAAGTTGCTTTAGCAATGGCAAATATACTTCAAATGAGTAGGCAACACTCACCAATAAGCCATCCATCCTCAACAGCTCCCTCCTGTAGGTGTATAGGCTAATGTATAGGCTAACAATGCTGTTCTGCAGAATGAACGAGTTGTGCATTCCACCTGGCTACCTTGCCACCACAGTCAGCAGCATATTTTGCGCATCACATAACCTATCATTGTCTCGTTTGTATCTGGGAACCCATTGTTGGCAAAGAAACCCCTCTTGACCTGTTGTGCGGTAGTGTATGAAAATTGTATGGGGGTTCTCAGATACATGGGGGTTCAGCTGTTTGAAGCTGGTGTACAATACTGAACGTAAAATAGGCTAAATCCAAATAAAACACATACAACAGATCTACCGCTTCTTGCATTTACATTTACATGTTAGTCATTTAGCAGAAGCTCTTATCCAGAGCAACTTACAGTAGTGACTTCATACATTTTTTTGTACTTTTTTCTTGGACTTGTTTTCAATGAGAATGACAGATCTATAACTCCCATTTCTATGTGAATTTCATCGGGTTGCCCATACAGTTACATATTGCAGCCTTTATTAGGAAGAGCGTTGGGTGTTGAGCAATAGTATATCCTATACAATTGCGCACACTAGGTTTCCAATCTAAGGCACAAAAACGTGAAAACATGAATTCATTACCTTGATGCTTTGTTTGTTAAATCGAATGAGACCATGCTGTAGATCAATCAGACAACAACAGATGATCAACATCAATTCGCTAGAGATATTAGATTCACTGTGGATCCAGGCACAAATGTTTTCACCTGCATAACGAATGAGACACCAAAATACCTTTCTCGCAAACACCTTTCTTCCAGCAGTTGTTCTATCACATGCACTATCGCAACAGCTGTTCGTCACTTGACTGTCATTTGGATAATTCCTTCCTGGATCAGATGATGATTAAACGTAACTAATCAGCTGGACACCAAATGAGCATCCAACAAGTATAATGCTTAATTACTGAAGAACCATGTTAATGACAGTATCGATTTAGGTTTTAAGTATCAAGTTAAGGTGACTCTTTCCTTAGAAGCATTCCGTTTTGCAATCGCATACATCATTTTGGATTTGTGTGCCCATGAAAACTGTTTCCACCCTGTAACATATGGAGACACGAAATGTTACGTAGTTACCCTGCATTTCTGATATCTTTACACAAAAACTGTCTGACAGCTAGATCTAGTATTCTTACAGGATTCAAGTTAAATGTTTAACTGATTAATTTAACTGATTAATGCTTAATATATGATATAATAACAACTTACACTGCCATAAATGCAAGAACAGAAAAGTAATGTTTTATGTCACACGATTTTGGACAAATGTAGACAAATGTAACATATGTCAACGTTAAGCAAGCTACCTAACTTTATTATTAGCAATGTTAGCTAGTTTATCAAGCTAGCTAAAATCTTATTGGTTGAATAATTTATCCCACTTCAAAGGCAAGTGAACACATTCATGTCAGAGGTATGACTTCCCGCTTCCCAGTTTCTCATTTCTCACGAGGACATGAAGCTAGCCTGAAATTGTAATACCCTTCCTATTTTGTTATAGTAATTCACTTATAGCCTGCACATGGAGAGAAATAAACATGTTTAAGTTGCTTAATTGGTGTCCTTGTGAAAATAGTGATTAAAGAATGGCACATGCTACGTAAAGTGTTAAAACAATATTAACATCCTTCATCCATTGAAATACATGCTTGTAAGATCAATGTTACATTACATAAGTTGGCTATGGCAATTGGTTATAATTTTGGAACTAGCTAATGATAGTTAATTTATTACCCAAGCCCTAGAATGTGACACTAAAGCAGATGCCAAAAAAGCTGTCTAGCTAAATAGCTTGATTTTCACCATCAACTTCTACATCTACATTGAATTTACCTATAGAAAATTAGCAATTCGCCAGCTGGTTCAGTTAGCTGTGAGACAGTAGAGAACATTTATATGTAATTTTATTAATGATCTGAAGCTAAATATTAACAGAAATATAGCTTGGTGTTAGCTAGATGGATGGTATACTCAGTATTCTTAACGTATAAGAATACTGATGGAGTGAGGTGTGGGTCATGTAATGGAATAATATTTAGTGTGGTGTTATAGGATGTATAGTGTTGTTTCATTGTCTCAAGTGTTTGGGCAGGTGGAGCAAACAGGCTCTTATGTCAGTGTTAGGTCCGGGTATCTCGCCGATATTCTCCCATCGTTGGATGGTGGGATCATAGCGATGCACCAGTCTGGTCTCCCTGTATCTCTCTTGGCAGTATCCTCCCAGCACATAGATCTTCCCCTCCAGAACCACAGAGGCTGCTCCAACATGGGAGACGGCCAGGGGCGTGAGGGTACTCCAGGAGTCACTAACAGGGTCGTAGACCTCACAGGCCAGCTGGTCAATAGACGTCATGTTTTCATCAACAGTGACTCCTCCGGCCACATAAAGATGGTTGTTTAAAGTCTCCATGCAGTGATAGGCTCGAGGTTGGCTCATCTCTGCCAGGTAGGTTGTTCCTCTCTCAGGATGGTACAGGAACATGGACACCAGACACTGGTACCTGCAGTCGAACCCCCCTGAGATGAAGACCTCTCCATCCAACAATGTGGCAGCATGGCAACTCAAGGTCATATCCAAGGGTTGGGCAAAGCTAACAGGGAAGGCCACATTTGGTAAAGATAGCAACAAAGAAACAAAGTTTTGCTTAAGTTACATACCATTTCCAATGGAACCATTAACTACCGCAAGTGATTCTGTGTTACCATTCCTACCAAAGAAAAACCTTACCTCCAGGAATCTGTATTTGGACAGTAGCGCTCCACACTACCCAGGTTAGTTTCTGGATCAATGTACCCTCCAATGGCATATATCATCTCGTCCAGAACAACCACAGAAAAATTACACCTTTTCTCCTGCAAGTTGGCCAATCTCTCCCAGCGGTTCTGAAGCGGATCATATCTGAAAGAACACAAAGAATGAGAGATGAAGGAAGAATATAATGTAAAAACATAAATATGTAAAAATATTAATACCTAATTGACTCATTGTTTAGTAGATACAAACCCAAAAGTTCTTATCTCACCTGTAGACCGAGTTTAGAACGCCAAGCATGCCTTTATAATTCTGTCCTCCGAGCACGTACAACTTCCCTGCGACTACAGCCAATTCGTGACTTAACCTTGGTGGCTTTGGCATCTCTCCCAGCAACCTCCACTCAACTGTCTTCACAACGCCTGTGTAGTTCCTCAGAGAGTTCCCAAACCACAGTTCTCGACTGGGGGTTCGCCGGATAAAGTCGGCAGAGATCTGGTCTCCACCCACCAAGACTAGGCTGTCCTTTGGCAGGTAGACCCTGCACGGGGTCTCAGATGCAACGTGATAAGAGCGAAAGTCCTCCAGCATAGTCTGGTAGAGACGTTTTATGTTGCATTCAGTCCACAGTTTTGCAGTTTTAACTTCACTGAACTCCTTGAATGTCATGAGAGGAAAGTGGACGTTCTTCATCAGCTCTTTGGTGAGTTTAATCCTTTCGCTGGGACAGGCCTCGATCCAGACCACCACTGCCTTGAAGACCACAAGCTCAGAGGGCACAAAGAGGGTGTTGCTTTTCAGGTATTTTCTAAGCTTCTTGACTGGCAGGTCTTGGAATTTAGGGGTGGCTGACACATTTTCGAAGTGTCTCAGGATAAAGTCGTTGGCCACTTCAAGGAGTTCCGTTACGCCATAAGCCTCTGCAAAGGATGCCACGTCCAGGCAGGAGTGGGCGTCCATTTCTTGTTTCAGGAAGTCGAGGCACAGCAAGAGGGCGGGCTGGAACTGGAGCTGGAAGGCAATGCAGGTGATCTCAAAGACACGTCCCCAGCTGAGGGGGAGGTACCCGCTGTAGGAGTAGCCAATCAGGGCCTCCAGCTCTGAGGCTTGCAGGAAGGGAAGGGCCACACAGGCCTGCTTGGATTCCTTCATCCCGCTGGTGAACATTCCCCGGAAGTAGTCACTACTGGCAGACAGGAGCACTTTGTGGACTTGAGTCAGGAGAGAGAAGAGGAAATTGAATATTGCTGTTATCATCAGGTAGCTCATATAGACTACTTCCACATCTGGTTTATCATGACTCTTATGAATTCAGATGTAAGACAAAAGGCATAATCTTACAATTTGTTTTGATCACAGACGAGTGCTCAACAATAAACAAAAAAATATACAATTAACATTTCATTTAAATCTTTCTCATTATAAAATCTGATTATTATTATGTTATTATATATTAATATACTAATAATATTTATATATCAACCTATTATTCTTATATACAGTGTTTTTCGTAAGTATATGGAGTAGCCAGCCAAATAGAAAAGTACCGGTGATAGCCCCCAATTTTTTTGCAGCATGAGCTCTATTTTGGTGGCCTCTGGTACATTCTAATGCCTTGATTCCATCCAAAATACACAGCTACATTTTGAATACTTTAATAACTTTACAATGACTGCAATAAAATGACTTTGCAAAAAAAAATCCTGAAAATGTATGAATTCTGTGGGTTGTTAATTGTTTTGGATAACGTCGAAGCCTATACGATCAGGAATACTTTCTAAGTAAGATACATTTTTTTTTTTTTACATGAAACCTTTCTTCTCTTGGAATGTAAGTGATATTTACTGCAAGATATGAATTACCACATTTATTTTTAATTAATAGTTTGGCCTGTCAATCAATCACTGTGGGTGGGAGTTTGAAGTAAAGCGGTAGATTAGCAATCTAGTCAGAAAAAAAGTATAGTCAGTCCTTTGAATTACATTTACTGTGGCGTAAACTAAATCTAGTCTACTATTTCAATGTAGTTTATTTTGGCAAAAAAATGAAGAAAAAAGGTTAAACATGGATTGTCGTGGAAAATTGCGAGATTATGTTATAGTACTTGTAAGATTATATTATAATCGTTGTATTGCATTAGAATGGTTGTTTTATTCGACAGAATAGAATCTGTCGACTATTGTGTGTTCAGTGTTCCACTGAGGATGGGCCTCTATGAGATAGCACTGACAGAGGAGATTTACGATGTCTTTGGCCAATAAAGCCTAAAGAGCATTCCAGATAGTGAGGTAATGTTTTTGTACTATGAAGTACCAGGAACGAGATTAGAACCTCGTCTTAGAGACCAAACTGAACAATCATTTATAGCTAATGCTATCTGCGTATGGGATACTCCTTTCTCAAGTAAAAGGCCCTTTGTGAAGAGTTCCTGAGATCTGTGGTTCGTCATGTAAATTGAGAGGGGTGTATCTTGGCTATAAAAGATCTTTGTATTCTACTGTAGGGACTCTCAGAATTCATTATAGACACCTTTAATAATACCATATAAGTATCATGACATTAGCTTTTATAACCTTCAATCTGTTTTCTTTTATCCTATTTTGGAACAGAACGAGGCTCTCTCTCCAATACTTATTGTTCCTGTAGTGATGATTTGACATCTTCTGCGAATGTTTTATCATCATTTCCCAGCTAGCACAGTGGATCTGGGCCGATTCCGGCTGAGAGTCGGGGCACTCGGCTGAGAGTCAGACTCTGCCGACGTCATGTGGCCGAGTCTGAGTCGCCTTCGGCAGTATTACTAATGGCTAGGATGCGGGGATCGAGTTTGGGCCGATTCCGGTGTGCGTTATCTGGCCCAAATGCATTACTTTGGGCTCGGGCCGATTGGGGCTACTCTCTGGCAGGTGATTACACGAGCTGCTTTATATAATTAACATTTCATTATGTCTTTATTTTTTCCATATTTTCCTCATTGTTTATGTGATCGAAAAAATACAATTAACATTTAAATGAAATTCTTTAAGAGTCCTGTGTAGTATTTTAGTTTTTTGATACTTTGTGCAAGGCAATTGATAAACATTAAAAACTTAGTAGATGGAAGCTTCCGAGTGCCGCAGTGGTTTAAGACACTGCACCGCAGTACGTTTCTACAGATTCAGGTTTGAGACCCGTGCCGGCCGCGACCGGGAGACCCATGAGGTGATGCACAATTGTCCCTGCATCGTACGGGTTAGGGAAGTACTTGTCCCATTGCGCTGTAGCGACTCCTGTGGCGGGCTAGGCACATGCACGCTGACACGGTCACCAGGTGTATGGTGTTTTCTCCGTCACAAATAGCTATTTTGTAGATGGGTATACTTTGTATGTATGAAATGTTATAATAGTCATGTTTAAAAAGACTATATCGGGTAATTTTGTATACCTTTATTTAAATTTGCATCGGGCTGCTTCTGGGGGGATTCTGGTAAGATGCAGGCAAATTCGAATCAATTCTGGTAGACGGAAATGGCCCGATGTACTTGGGCCGATTCTGGGTAGTCATTAATTTTGATTCCGGGCCGAGTCCGACACCCAATTCCGTGCCGGTTCAATCAATTCCGGTCCCTGATGGCCCAGAGGGCCGCTTCTGGGCCGCTTCCTCATTGCTAGCTGGGTTATCTGCAGATGATTGCCAAAAAGCAGTAGCAGCCTACCAGTATGCAAATTAGGCAGCCAAATGAAAGTCACCAATGTGATCGGTTCCAGTCACCTAAAAGATTTGTTCAGACAGAGTCCTTAATTCACAAACAACCCTACCCATTACTAGGCTACACTGACAAGTCACTTTAGTGGTCAGTGCTAAGTCTCGACATGGGCTTAGAATCTAAGGAAAACACAAACAAGATATTTTGTTTACTTGTCCAATGCAATACCATTTATTCAGTCAGTTCGACACCTTTTATAAACTAATCAACACAAGCTGTTCGGTCGTCAATCGAAGTACAGTAAATTACCTATGCAGCCGACTTCGTGGCTGGCTATATAGGCCTATAAAACACGCTAAATCAAATAAATGAATGTTCCACAAAACAACACATGAGTAGATTTCAACTCATCGTCACCACTTACATTACAACAGACGTGTAAATTCACTCCTCCGTGAAAATAAATTTGACAGCAGCCAACCACAACGCACAGCCAACCACAGAGCACAAAAATAATACAGGTACTGAGAGGCAGGACAGACAGCAGACTGACAAACCAGCAGGGTTTCCCTGTCGCTCACTTAGATAAATCCAGGGGCGCAACATTGGAATTAGAAGTGGGGGGACATGATTATTTTTTTAAATCCAGTTGGATAAACACTCTAAACAGCCTACACGACCGCTTCGATGTGTCCGCATGGTCCTAAAGCACACCGTTGCCTCGTTTTGTATCACATTCCAATGATAAAAATGCAATTTCAGAATGTGGGGGGGGACATTTCCCACAGTCTCCAGTGAAAGTTGTGCCCCTGAATAGATCACTACAAGATGCATAGCCTATCTTTCATTCTAGCGGGAGAATAGAGCCCCACAGTGGTGTCATAATACCAATAAAACCTAGCGGTCAAACAGGGAAATGTTTCCAATCGTTTTTCCACTGTTCACTTTTCTTATAGGGGATTTTAGAAACACTTAAAAATAAGGGCTGTTTTTCGTGTACAATCGTGGCCGAAAGTTTTGAGAATGACACAAATATTAATATCCACAAAGTTAGCTGCTTCAGTGTCTTTAGATATTTTTGTCAGATGTTACTATGGAATACTGAAGTACAATTACAAGCATTTCATAAGTGTCAAAGGCATTTATTGACAATTACATGAAGTTGATGCAAAGAGTCAATATTTGCAGTGTTGACCCTTCATTGTCAAGACCTTCTGCAATCCGCCTTGGCATGTCAATTAACTTCTGGGCCACATCCTGACTGACGGCAGCCCATTCTTGCATAATCAATGCTTGGAGTTAGTCAGAATTTGTGTGTTTTTGTTTGTCCATCCACCTCTTGAGGATTGACCACAAGTTCTCAATAGGATTAAGGTCTGGGGAGTTTCCTGGCCATGGACTCAAAATATCGATGTTTTGTTCCCCGAGCCACTTAGTTACCACTTTTGACAAGTTGCGCCATCATGCTGGAAAAGTCATTGTTCGTCACCAAACTGTTCCTGTATGGTTGGGAGAAGTTGCTCTCGGAGGATGTGTTGGTACCATTCTTTATTCATGGCTGTGTTCTTAGGCAAAATTGTGAGTGAGCCCACTCCCTTGGCTGAGAAGCAACCCCACACATGAATGGTTCCAGGATGTTTTACTGTTGGCATGACACAGGACTGATTGTAGCGCTCACCTTGTCTTCTACGGACAAGCTTTTTTCCGGATGCCCGAAACAATCGGAAAAGGGATTCATCAGAGAAAATGACTTTACCCCAGTCCTCAGCAGTCCATTCCCTGTACCTTTATGCAGAATATCAGTCTGTCCCTGATGTTTTTCCTGGAGAGAAGTGGCTTCTTTGCAGCCCATCTTGACACCAGGCCATTCTCCAAAAGTCTTTGCCTCACTGTGCTTACAGATGCACTCACACCTGCCTGCTGCCATTCCTGAGCAAGCTCTGTACTGGTGGTGCCCCGATCCCGCAGCTGAATCAACTTCAGGAGACGGTCCTGGCACTTGCTGGACTTTATTGGGCGCCCTGAAGCCTTCTTCACAACAATTGAACCGCTCTCCTTGAAGTTCTTGATGATGCGATAAATGGTTGATTTAGGTGCAATCTTACTGGCAGCAATATCCTTGCCTGTGAAAACCTTTTTGTGCAAAGCAATGATGACGGCACGTGTTTCCTTGCAGGTAACCATGGATGACAGAGGAAGAACAATGATTCCAAGCACCACCCTCCTTTTCCAGTCTGTTATTCAAACTCAATCAGCATGACAGAGTGATCTCCAGCCTTGTCCTCATCAACACTCACACCTGTGTTAACGAGAGAATCACTGACATGATGTCATCTGGTCCTTTTGTGGCAGGGATGAAATGCATTGGAAATGTTTTGGGGGGATTCAGTACATTTGCATGGCAAAGAGGGACTTGCAATTAATTGCAATTCATCTGATCACTCTTCATAACATTTTGGAGTATATGCAAATTGCCATCATAGAAACGGATGCAGCAGACTTTGTGAAAATTAATATTTGTGTCATTCTCAAAACTTTTGGCCACAACTGTAGGCTTACCCTGACTTGACATTTTTATGACCATGTAAATCTCTATCATACAAGTTGACTTTTATTAATATATTCAGCTCTATTTACTCTCAGATTCAAAAATTATAATTAGCATCAAAGTAGACATCATGCAAGACTATAAATCCCTGCAAGCTCCTGCACGTCATCTCTAGTGGACACATTTGCTTAAAGGTATTGTGTCAATTTCAAACCGGCACAAGACAATTCACAGAATTGAAATGTTGTCAATGTATTAATTACTACATTTAGCTAACATTAGATAGTTCATCCACGACTGCTCTGCCGACATAATTCCGTCCGTTGTGCCCTCAACCGGCCTTTGCCGGACGTCGGTGAAGAAGCTTCTACTAGCCTCGGCCTGCTAACTTTTTGAACTCCATGTCTCCCGCTTGCTAGCGTAATAACGACTTCCTAGCGGCTTCCCTGTTTCATCTATTGCCGTTCACTGGACCCTATGATCACTTGGCTACATAGCTGATGCCTGCTGGACTGTTCATTAATCACGGTACTCCATTTTGTTTATTTTGTTTATCTGTCAGCCGCAGCCTCGAACTCAGGCCCTGTGTGTAGTTAACTGACCCTCTGCCCATTCATCGCCATTTTACCTGTTGTTGTCTTAGCTGATTAGCTGTTGTTGTCTTAGCTAGCTCTCCCAATCAACACCTGTGATTGCTTTATGCCTCGGTTTATGTCTCTCCCTAATGTCAATATGCCTTGTATACTGTTGTTTAGGATAGTAATCATTGTTTTAGTTTACTGTAGAGCCCCTAGTCCCAGTCAACATGACTCAGATACCTCTTTTGTCCCACCCCCCACACATGCGGTGACCTCACCCAGCATAACTAGTGCGTCCAGAGATGCAACCTCTCTTATCATCACTCAATGTCTAGGTTTACCTCCACTGTACCCGCACCCTACCATACTGTCTGTACATTATGCTCTGAATCTATCCTATCACACCCAGAAATCTGCTCCTTTTATTCTCTGTCCCCAACGCAGTAGACGACCAGTTTTGATAGCCTTTAGCCGTACCCTCATCCTACTCCTCCTCTGTTCCTCAGGTGATGTAGAGGTTAACCCAGGCCCTGTGTGTCCCCAGGCGCTCTCATTTGTTGACTTCTGTAACCGTAAAAGCCTTGGTTTCATGCATGTTAACAGCCTCCTCCCTAAGTTTGTTTTACTCACTGCTTTAGCACACTCCACCAACCCTGATATCCTTGCTGTGTCTGAATCCTGGCTTAGGAAGGACACCAAAAATATCCGTCAAGATAGAACTGCCAAAGGGGGAGGAGATGCAATCTACTGCAGAGATAGCCTGCAAAGTTCTGTCATGCTTTCCAGGTCTTGCCCAAACAGTTCGAGATTCAAATTTTAAAAATGAATCTCTCCAGAAATAAGTCTCTCACTGTTTCCGCCTGTTACAGACCCCCCTCAGCTCTCAACTGTGCCCTGGACACAGTATGTGAATTGACTGCCCCCCATCTATCTTCAGAGTTTGTTCTGTTAGGTGACCTAAACTGGGATATGCTTATCACCCCGGCCATCCTACAATCTAAGCTAGATGCCCTCAATCTCACACAAATGATCAAGGAACCCACCAGGTACAACCCTAAATCCGCAAACATGGGCACCCTCATAGATATTATCCTGACCAACTTGCCCTCCAAATACACCTCTGCTGTTTTCAATCAGGATCTCACCGATCAATGCCTCATTAACTGCATCCGCTATGGGTCCGCGGTCAAACGACCACACCTCATCACTGTCAAACGCTCCCTAAACCACTTCTTGCGAGCAGGCCTTTCTAATCGACCTGGCCCGGGTATCCTGGAAGGATATTGACCTCATCCCGTCAGTAGAGGATGCCTTGTCGTTCTTTAAAAGTAATTTCCTCACCATCTTAAATAAACATGCCCCTTTCAAAAAATGTATAACTAAGAACAGATATAGCCCTTGGTTCACTCCAGACCTGACTGCCCTCGACCAGCACAAAAACATCCTGTGGCGGACTGCACTTGCATCGAATAGTCCCCGCGATATGCAACTTTTCAGGGAAGTCAAGAGCAGTCAGTTAGGAAAGCAAAGGCGGGCTTTTTCAAACAGAAATTTGAATCCTGTAGCTCTAACTCCCCAAAATTTTGGGACACAGTAAAGTCCATGGAGAATAAGAGCACCTCCTCCCAGCTGCCCACTCCACTGAGGCTAGTAAACACTGTCACAACCGATAAATCCACAATAATCGAGCATTTCAAGAAGCATTTCTCTATTGCTGGCCATGCTTTCCTCCTGGCTACACCAACCCCGGCCAACAGCTCCGCACTCCCTGCAGCAACTTGCACAGAAGCTACTTGCCCAAGCCTCCCCAGCTTCTCCTTCACCCAAATCTAGATAGCAGATGTTCTTAAAGAGCTGCAAAGCCTGTACCCATACAAATGAGCTGGGCTAGACAATCTGGACCCTCTCTTTCTAAAATTATCCGCCGCCATTGTTGCAATCCCTATTACCAGTCTGTTCAACCTCTCTTTCGTATTGTCCGAGTTGGTCACGGGTGCACCTCAGCCACGTTCAAGGTACTAAACGATATCATAACCGCCATCGATAAAAGACAGTACTGTGCAGCCGTCTTCATCGACCTGGCCAAGGCTTTCGACTCTGTCAATCACCATATTCTTATTGGCAGACTCAACAGCCTTGGTTTCTCAAATGACTGCCTCGCCTGGTTCACCAACTACTTCTCAGATAGAGTTCAGTGTGTCAAATCGGAGGGCCTGTTGTCCGGACCTCTGGCAGTCTCTATGGGGGTGCCACAGGGTTTAATTATCGGCCTGACTCTTTTCTCTGTATATTTCAACGATGTCGCTCTTGCTGCGGGTGATTCCTTGATCCACCTCTACGCAGATGGAACCATTCTTTATACTTCCCCCCCCCTTCGTTGGACAATGTGTTAACAATCCTCCAAACGAGCTTCAATGCCTTACAACACTCCTTCCGTGGCCTCCAACTGCTCTTAAACGCTAGTAAAACTAAATGCATGCTCTTCAACCGATCACTGCCCGCACCCGCCCGACTAGCATCACTACTCTGGAGGTGTCACGCGGGACTAGGTGGGTGCAGGAATCAGACGCAGAGAGAGTTCCACTGGGGTATAGTGCTCTTAACTAAGGCACACACAAAATATAAGCCCAACAATACAGGGCACGGACATACAACATGACAACCCAAAAACCACAGGGTGTCAAGTGTAAGAAAAGAAAATCCACCTCAGCCTACAATGCACACACGTAACAAATAAAGACAAAACAAACAGACAAACGAAAAAGGGATCGGTGGCGGCTAGTAGGACGGTGACGACGACCGCCGAGAACCGCCCGAACAGGCAGGGGAGCCAACTTCGGCGGAAGTCGTGACAGGAGGATTCTGACTTAGAATATGTGGACAACTACAAATAGCTAGGTATCTGGCTAGACTGTAAACTCTCCTTCCAGACTCATATTAAACATCTCCAATACAAAATTAAGTCTAGAATCGGCTTCCTATTTCGCAACAAAGCCTCTTTCACTCACGCTGCCAAACATACCCTCATAAAACTGACTATCCTACCGATCCTCGACTTCGGCGATGTCATTTACAAAATAGCCTCCAACACTCTACTCAGCAAACTGCATCCAGTTATCACAGTGCCATCCTTTTTGTCACTGAAGCCCCATATACCACCCACCACTGTGACCTGTGTGCTCTCGTCAGCTGGCCCTCGCTACATATTCTTTGCCAGACCCACTGGCTCCAGGTCATCTTTAAGTCTTTGCTAGGTAAAGCTCCACCTTATCTCAGCTCACTGGTCACCATAACAACACCCACCCGTAGCACGCACTCCAGCAGGTATATCTCAGTGGTCATCCCCAAAGCCAACACCTCCTTTGGCAGCCGTTCCTTCCACTTCTCTGCTGCCAATGACTGGAACGAATTGCAAAAATTGCTGAAGTTGGAGACTATATCTCCCTCACTATCTTTTGGCATCTGTAAATAGCCCATCCAACTACCTACCTCATCCCCACATTGTTTTTATTAACTTTTTTGCTATTTTGCACACCAGTATTTCTACTTTCACATTATCATCTGCACATCTATCACTCCAGTGTTAATTTGCTAAATTGTAACTACTTCACTATTATGGCCTATCTATTGCCTTACCTCCTTACACCATTTGCACACACTGTATATAAACTTTTTCTATTGTGTTATTGACTGTACGTTTGTTTATTCCATGTGTATCTCTGTGTTGTTATTTGTTGCACTGCTTTGCTTTATCTTGGCCAGGTCGCAGTTGTAAATGAGAACTTGTTCTCAACTGACCTACCTGGTTAAATAAAGGTTAAATAATTTTTTAAAATAAAAATATGTTCAAAAACAACATTATTACCATCATAAGCATGCATGGGTTATTTAGCTTGATCCAGGACGAGCCCCTATAAATAAATAGTCTCCTCTATCATTCTACAGTACATAGTCGTGATGTATTTTGACTTCAGTCTACTCACCATGGAATGACGTTCCTCCAACCTCCAGCTCCACATCACAGCCCACTCTCTCTG
The DNA here is from genome assembly GCF_002910315.2 of Salvelinus sp. IW2-2015. Lineage (NCBI taxonomy): Eukaryota > Metazoa > Chordata > Actinopteri > Salmoniformes > Salmonidae > Salvelinus > Salvelinus sp. IW2-2015. The sequence goes on along the minus strand of NC_036876.1, from coordinate 1,937,925 downwards.
CCCACAGCTCTCTGATGGACTGAAGACTGACCTTCATCTGTTCTTCAGCAGAGATCTTCTTCTCTCCTGCCTTCTTCTCTACTCCCTTCTTCATCTTCTCCTCCTCTTCACTGCAGAGTTCTAGAACTCTGGGGACCCCTAGTGTTGTAGCTGCAGTCTGTATCTGGGCCAGTGTGTGTCTGTTCAGTGCTGCTAACGCTCCAGTGTAGGCAAACTCCAGCACCCCTGCCAGCCCCACACACCCCACCTCAGGACCCAGACTGATGGATATCTCTGTCTGTATATACATGTCAACATCTCTCCTCTCGTTCTCCTCATCCCTCTCTTGCAGTCTCTGGTGTACGAGGGAGCTTACAGCAGCCATGACAGGGGAGTGCGCGTGGAGACGCTGCCCATCCTCAGTGCTCAGAGTCAGGTCAGTGAGGAGAGAGGAGTCCCTGAGCTGCTGCAGGGTTTGGAACATTTCTCTTGTATAGGAGTCTCTGCCGTATACCCTTATTGAATCCACATCCTCTATTCCACCTTTCTGCCCTCCAACAACTGTCCACTCTTCTTTCACTTCTTGAAGCTCATCCTCCTCTTCTTCAGTTGTCTCTCTCTTTAGATGTATTTGACTGTTTTCCTCCCTTCTAAATGCTTCATCATCTTTATCTTCTTCTTCTGTGTTCACCTGATCCCCACAATCCTTTTCTTTCACTTCTCCTTCACACTCGTCTCCATCTCGACCTATATTGTGCTTATCCCCCCTAAATTCTTCATCTTGCCTCCATAGAGCCTCCAAACCCTTCTGGAAACATGGTCCAGATAAAGCCATCGCTTCCAACAGCAACAGTCTTTATCTCAACAAATGTCCAACACTGCCTACCTACACATACAGCTTACTATTATATCAATTTAATTTAATTTTATAAAAAACGCTACACAAATCTGTTGCCACACTAAAAAAGCTCTCAGCTATAGCTATCTGACTGACTGTGTGTGATCTTAGTGCAGTTTTCTCTTCCCCACTCTCTACAGGGTCAGGTATCTACGTTGTCTCCTCCTTCCCTTCCCTCTTCTTGTGTGTTCTAACTCCTGTTTGACAGAACCATTTATAAATCCCCACTCAACCAGACAAGCTGCTATATATAAACCCCTGAAGTCATACAGATCAGACCTCAAAGTAAACACTAAATAATTGTCTCTGTTTCTGGTCCATGTTCTCATCCCTCAAAGTTTTCCCACGGTAGGGACTAATAATAACAATTTTCATTTCATTTTTGGATTCAGAGTAGCAAACAGTATGTCCCCAATTTTACCATGCAATACGTTTATGTTTATGTTAGGGATGGAGATGTGTCTTACAATGACCTACACTGACTCCATTTATTGTATGCCCATAACATTTTCTCATCATTCATTATTTCCTGACTTGTTTTCTCAAATAATTGCTCTATGTTTGTATTCATTTCTCTGTAGTTTGTACTGTGTAATACACTTGAAGCAGAGAAGGTCAAGAACCTGGAACCGTAAAAAGGGGAATGTTCTAAGCTTGGAGCCTGTTCGAGCTCCTCGAATCCCAAGGCTTCTTTCTCCCAGACCTTGGATGCCACCTCCCAGTGCATGTGACTAGGGGATCAGTTGGGTTATGGCATGCTTAGAGGGTCAGAGGGATTGTGTTGCTCCTCCACAGCCAAACACTGGGGAATCTGGGAAAGGAAAGGGGATACCTAGTCAGCTGCACAACTGAATGCATTCACCTGAAATGTGTTTTCCACATTTATCCCAACCCCTCTGAATCAGAGAGGTGCAGGGGGCTACCTTAATCAACATCCACGTCTTCGGTTCCAGAGGAGCAGGTTTTTTGTTGGGGGGTTAACTGCTCAAGGGCAGAATGGCAACGCCACTATATTGTGACATTACCACTATATATTATGACATTACCACTATATATTATGACATTACCACTATATATTATTACAATACCACCATATATTATTACATTACCACTATATATTGTGACATTACCACTATATATTATGACATTACCACTATATATTATGACATTACCACTATATATTATTACAATACCACTATATATTATGACATTACCACTATATATTATTACAATACCACTATATATTATTACAATGCCACTATAAATTATAACATTGCCACTATATTTTATTACAATACCACTATATGTTATTACAATACCACTATATATTATAACATTACCACTATATGTTATTACAATACCACTATATATTATTACAATACTACTATATATATTATTATTATTATTGCATTACCACTATCAATGTGGTTCATATTGCTTTGGTCTGATGATGGCTCTTGCTGTGGTTCTGGGGATAGCATTTCCATAACCTTATCTTGATCTTGGATTACATTAATGACCCATCTCTATTTTGACATACCATACTTATTTCCTTCATAAATGATGAATGAACATGAATTAATTAATGTCCTAAATCAATGGAATGTTGTTTGTCCAAAGTTGGTCAAACTGTGGGATTCTGCATATGGCTAATACTAAGTGCTTATAAGTTGCACCCTAGATGAGACTATGTCTGTCTGTCTCAGAGATAACAGCACACATGTTGCAAAGACAGTCTCCATGCATGTCTCCTTGCATGTTTTAGGTACTGTATGTAATAAAGTGTTGCGTCCTTAATGAACTGTAAAAGGGAACTGTTCTGGGCATCTTGGTGCCTGACTTGGCACCTGTTTGAGCTGCTTCAATCCAAGGCCTCTCTCATGTCAAGACATCCCAAAGCCTTGGCACCTCTCCTCCATTATGCATTCTGGAGCAAGAGAAAGGGACAACACATTCTTTACGAGTCAGAAGGATCACAGACACACAGCGTAGAGCGCAAACACACACACACACACACACACACACACACACACACACACACACACACACACACAATAGAGCACAAACCCATACACACACACAACACACGTATACACACAGAGAGCGCACACACACACACACGTAGGTTGGCATTTATTGGGATGACTTATGTACTTGAGCCAGCTCTTCAGAGTGGTCACTAAATGGCACAGCCACAAAGTCATAAAATATGTTTTTAAACCTAACCTTACCCTTAGATTAAGACCAAAAAGCACATTTTCGTTTTCAGGATATTTTTACAATAAAGCCAATTTTGACTTTGCAGCTGGCCCATCCAGTGGCAATCGCTCAATTCTACTTCCAGGACAATATCCATGACAATACATGTCAACCTGACACACACACACACACACACACACACACACACACACACACACACACACACACACACACACACACACACACACACACACACACACACACACACCACACACACACACACACACACACACACACACACACACACCACACACACACACACACACACACACACAAACACCACACAGACACACACACACACACACACACACACACACACACACACACACACACACACACACACACACACATTCCGTAAAAAGGTCACATACGGTACTCAGAAACACAGAAGTGAAACAGTGAAACACACCTAGAGAAATCAGTTACTTACACCGAGGTCCTTTCAATTCCATATGGGGTCTCTGGGCCTCCAGGGAATGGAATGTAACAGTGTACACCCTATAAACCATTCACTGGCTGTGGACCGTCTGGGACCCACTTTAAATGAAGGTGCAGCTTATAAAGACTCAATAAAGCCTTCATAAGCACTACAAAAATGTGTCACAAGTCCTCTATAACCGAATGCCATACTTTATAAAGGGTTCAAAATTGTGTCAGAACTGTGTGACATATTCACCCATGTCAAATGTGTCATAACCCACTATGTCGAATATTACATAAACATGAGCTTTGTAAAGGGTGACATGTTGTGCTGTAGGATGACACACACTCTAAAGAGAAGTCATGTTAGTCACATTACACCAGGCAACATAAAGCCCCCAACATAAAGACATTGAAAGTGGCTTTCTTCTGGAACCAAGTTACATGTTCCTCAGTACACAAACACGCACACAACAATATAACGAGCCATACCGTGCGGTGCTGGACCCAGTCAGGTCTTTGACACAACAATATAACGAGCCATACCGTGCGGTGCTGGACCCAGTCATTCTTGCACCACAACAATATAACGAGCCATACCGTGCGGTGCTGGACCCAGTCAGGTCTTTGACACAACAATATAACGAGCCATACGTGCGGTGCTGGACCAGTCAGGTCTTTTGACACAACAATATAACGAGCCATACCGTGCGGTGCTGGACCCAGTCAGGTCTTTGACACAACAATATAACGAGCCATACCGTGCGGTGCTGGACCCAGTCAGGTCTTTGATACAACAATATAACGAGCCATACCGTGCGGTGCTGGGCCCAGTCAGGTCTTTGACACATTCACCCTCTTCCCACTGAAAGATCAGCCACAACATGTTGCCGCCATCGTAGCAGTTTGTAATCAAGCCCTGGTCTCCAGCATGGGGACAGAAGAGGAATACCTGGTGGCTAGGTAGTCTCAGGTTGGACTACTCCAAACCATCTTGGCTCTGACACACACAGAAGCTTTGCAGATCCAACTACCCATCTAAATACCTCTCACACCCTACAGTAACCTGTGAATCATGATAACCTTCAGAAATCGGCAGAAGGTTCTAAGCTATTTATTGACACTTTGTGTCCTGTAATACTTTGTCTGAAGTGAGACCCCTTTGGTCATTCAAAACACATCCATAAAGACTCTACATCGCATGACAGTGTGCTTACTTTAATGTCAGACACCTTTAGTCAGTAATAACTAGGGCTGTGGCGGTCACAACATTTTGTCAGCCGGTGATTGTTAAAAAAAAGAACTGTTGGTCTCACGGTAATTGACCGTTAATTAACATAAACACATTTTGCATCTCCTGGCTTACACATAGTCTACAAGACATTTTAAAAAGTCTAATAAAGCCATGTAATATAGCCTACACCTTCACAGTAATCCATGATATATTTTAGACAGGTCTAAAGAAGCATGATATGCAGAAATGTAGTCAATTTCAAAAGAAAAGAATAGCATAGTATGAGTTGTCTTTATGTTAGGTCCTGATGTGGCTACGCCAAATGGCTGTGGGATACACTAGTTAATTTAGCAGACAAAATTTGCTCATCATTCTGTGGCATTATTTTATATTATTTTATATTATTTTTAAGTATACAATTGAACAAAGATGAATAAAAAATCAATTATTTTCTCCAAAAGATTTGAGGCAGTGTGCACATGCGGCTATTCTGTGTTGAGCAGTTAACAAAGAAATAGGTACTCGTATTGTCACGCCTACTCCCGCTCTTCCCCCCTGGCGCTCGAGGGCGCCAGGCTCCCTAGCATTGCGCACTCCTGCCACCATCATTACGCACACCTACCTTCCCCCGTCACGCGCATCAGTGATTATTGGACTCACCTGGACTCTATCACCTCTGTCATTACCTTCCCTATATATGTCTAGTTCCCCGCTCTGTTCCCTGCTTCAGCATTGATTGTCGTATGTCCTTGTTTACCCGCGTTGTTCTTCACGTCCGACTCATTAAAGAAAAAATCTTTATCCAGTTTGAGGTGAGTAATTGCTGTTCTTATGTCCAGAAGCACTTTTCGGTCACTAGAAACAATGGCGGAAACATTATGTACAAAACAAGTTAAAAACAGTACATAAAAAAACACACAAAATGGAGCCCGTAAAACGGTGGCCATCCCCTCTGGTGCCATTATGTTGCACTTAGCACTGCTATTTTAGTTATCAGTTATTCTGACTAATTTGAATCCACATGTGAAAGGTAATGTCATCACGTGAAAATCCCCATGTGAAACTTCATGTGAAATATCATCACATGTGAAGTGTTCCAAAAGCACATGGTTTCACTGACCCTGTCTGTTCTTCTGAGGTTGCCAGATAAAGTCATGCTCGGCTATTTGTTATCCCGTGAGTTTTTGTTTCAAACCCACTACAATGTTTCAGGTGCCAAGTTTCTGGTCATGTTGCAGCAGTATGCAGGAGGGAGATTCCAAGGTGTGAGAAGTGTGCAGGAGGGCATGGGACAAAACAGTGTCAGTTATGAAGGTAAGACCCAGATGCAGACAATGTCGAATTAACAATGGTTTAATAATCCAACAGGGGCAGGCAATAGACAGGTCAAGGCAGGCAGGGGTCAGTAAATCAGAGTTGGGGCAACGGTACAGGTCGGCAGGCAGGGTCAGGCAGAGTGGTCAGGCAGGCGGGCTCAGAGTCAGGACAGGCAAGGGTCAAAACCAGGAAGGCGAGAAAAAGAGAGACTGGGAAAAGTGTGTAATTTCAGTGTAAAAAGTGGACTCTTTTGATTGTGGGGGTGACCATGTTGCTGGAGATCAAAATGTTCTTTGCGAGTAACACAAAGTAAGTGCAGAAAGTGTCATATGCTAAGGCAGTGAGGAAAGCAGGATGGTGAACAAAGGGTGAGGGATCCTGAGAGGACCCCTCACCCTAAGAGGCCTGGGATGTGCTGAGGTGACGATAAATTCACTAAAGAACAAGGCCCAAGACAAATATCTGCCCGTGTTGAATTTGAAAAAGCCCAGAAGGGCAGAAGTCAATTACTGTCCGCAGCATCCAAAAGGAGAAACCACAGAGTCTGGAAAATGAGATAATTGCACTGCTTTCAGAGATTAAGAAGATAAACAATGACCGTATAGTGACAGAAGGCAAGAAGTTCTTCAAGGACAGCCCTTGGTTGCAGACTTCAAAACCAAAAGGCCAGCTCTGTTCACTGAGAGGGAAGTGTGTGTCCTATATGTGCTCAGGTTTTATGTATGTCACCAGTGTGCACACACACAAGAACAGGAAGATAATGACAAATCAAAGTGTTGACCAGTTGTTTCTCCCCTCACTGATGTTGATATAATATAGTGATCAAACAGCTAGTAATTCATTGTTCATCCTGTTGACGTTGAGACTGGTGTTTTGCGGGTACTATGAAACAATGTTGATTTAACCAGTGTGTTCCCAGTGAGCACCTTATACACTGCATATCAACAGTGTTGTCAATACTGTTTAAGAGAACATTTTTGATCTCCCTTAATATTTTCTCTCAAATATTATAAACATGTGGGTTAAATTACATTACTTGAACTGTTATTGGAGAAGTTTGATAGTAGTTTTTACTTGATTTTCAAGCTCTTCTGACATATTTTTGTAAACCGTTCTTTAGAATCTCTTAATGGATATATTGTTTTAATAAAATATGTTTATTTCATTGATTATGTTCTCTTGAACATTAGATGCAGTGGCAATGCTACCACAGTGTGTGATGTGGCAGGTGTTAATCTATGGGTAGAGATATAGAGATTTCCCCCACTAACTGGCAGAGCTAAACCATCACTGGGCCTGGCACAGCATGTTAAAAATGTCTTCCTTGTTCTTGGTTACCTTCTCATTTGTCACGCGATGGTGCTTTCCACTCTTCCACTTGACGACTAACTACAAAGGAGCACCAAGACTGCACCGAGCCACTCAGTGTAGGGACCTTACCTTTGAACATCCCCTGACGATGGGAACGATGACTACTCTCCTCCTACTGGGCTGCCTATCCATGGCCTTACCATACACTGGGTGTGGTGAGCCGGTATCTCCGTTTAATGTCCTGAAAGATAGAGTGGACTGTATGGAAAAGCAGCTGGGCAAGATTGTAACCCCGGAAGAGGCCCTCAGTGCAACAAATGCAAAACTGAAGTTGCAGGTAGCAAGAGTAGACTCACTGAGGCAAGAGAATGAAGGTACATCTAATAAGGTAGCAGCTCTGGAGGCCGAGCTCAATGCTACAGAGGAAGACCTGGAGGCGCAGAAAGTTGAAGTGGGTAGACTGAGAGGCTCGGAAGGAAACCTGAACTCTCTAGAGCAGCAGCAGCTGGATGGACAAAGAGGGTTGGTGGCCAGGCTCAATGCCACGAAGTCAGAGCTGGAAGCTGAAGTGCAGGAGCTGAAGAGAGACAACAGAGGTAAGACATATTTTCAACCAGTCTTGCTCACTGGGTAGAGATGTAAATAATAAGTGTGAACACTTGACCTCTTTTTCATCAATCCACCCCTCTCCACTCCTCCTCCCACCACCACTATCCCCCCCAACTTCTACCCCTCTTCCTTCTATTCCTCCTCCTACCAATACTGTAGCGGACAGTAATATGTATCATGTATGATATTATAAATACCAGAGGTGTGGACTCGAGCCTCAAGGCTCTGGACTCAACTTTGACGTGAGACTGATGACTTGAAATTATCTGGACAGGCTTTGTAACATTTTGTCACTCATTGGTTCACACCTCGATCACACCGACAGAAATTTGCATTTTGGTACACCAGAAGTACACTCAATTCCAATGGAACGCTGCGTTTTCCTTGCAGATAATTTACTTGTGATGCTTGCATTTGGAATTGGTTGTAAAATGAATTATAATATAATTAAAATGTGTTGTAGACAAAATAATGAAAAGCGCTGTCTGGTAGCCACAATAAATAGACAAAGATTCTGTTTTGGGGTTTTCACACCCCAGATTTCAGAACTGTTTTGAAGTAAATTCTTTTCATTAAGGTACTCACCTTAAAGGTACCTAAAGTACAGAGCATCAACATCCTGAGACATTTGTAAATCAGTTTTATTAGGGGAGTGCTCTGAAGTGTCAATCTGGGTTCAGCCATAAGGTTCTATCTAACACTTCTGAATTAGACAAGATCGGTTTCTAAGAAGACTGTAGCTATTTTACCAAGATAGTGAGAACACATCATCAACTACATTAAGAAATGTATTGTGATAATCAGACAAATTATTGTCATAACTGAAAAACTATGTGACAACATAATTTACTTTAAGATTTCTTACAGTGCTGTTTTTTGTTGTTGCTTGGGTGACATTATCGCTGGCTTAACTAGCTAGACCAGGGAGATGATAAAGACATGTTCTGATTGGTCCGTCTGTATTTGTTCAGGCTTGTGATTGGATTACAGATAGAAGCGTATAGTGCCAAGTCCAAATGGGTTTATGCAGATAAACTAGAAAGTCCTTTCATTTTTTTTTCACATAAAATGTACTTAAAAAAAAAAGTTGCTTCACAGACATATTAAGAATCGTCTAAAGATCTATTACATGATACATACCAAACATGGATACTATAGTATTATTCTATCACAATAGTCTCTGGGTACTGTAACAGAGAGATACATTTTGGCCCCTCAGAGGTGGAAGGGCTGACTAGTCTTCGGGCATTGTCCTTTGTGCTTTCCTTGTGTTCCAAGATAATATTCCATGCAGCTCCAGGTGACAGAATACACATAAATTAGGGCCGAGCCTATAATACTACCCGCCCATACTCTCTCCCCTCTTATACAAAACCACACCTCTCCACTCCACTCTTCATCCCACTACTTCTATCCCCCCATCTCTTCTCCATCATCCACCTCTCTCCTCCCACCACTTCTATCCCCCATCTCTTCTCCCCTCTTCTCCAACAAACCCCTCTCCACTTCTCCTCCCACTACTATCTCCCCATCTTCTCTCCCCTCTTCTCCAATAAACCCCTCTCCACTTCTCCTCCCACTACTATTATCTCCCCATCTTCTCTCCCCTCTTCTCCAACAAACCACCTCGTTCCACTTCCTCCTCCACTACTATTATCTCCCCATCTTCTCTCCCCTCTTCTCCAACAAACCCCTCTCCACTTCTCCTCCCACTACTATTATCTCCCCATCTCTTCTCCCCTCTTCTCCAACAAACCCCTCTCCACTTCTCCTCCCACTACTATTATCTCCCCATCTTCTCTCCCCTCTTCTCCAACATCCACCCCTCCACTCCTCCTCCCACTACTACTATCTCCCCAATCTTCTAAACATTTCAAATTCATACACTGTCAGATGAGTAACAATAACTTGTCATTTCTGTATTAAAAGATTATTTTCTTAATCCCTGCAGCAAACGTGGCGTTGAAAGGAGTGGCCGCTCAGTCATCTCTATATGGAATCGGTGAAGCTTCAAATGCCATTGATGGGAATAGAGAACCTGAATATAACAAACGATCCTGCAGCCACACTCAGGATGACACCAACCCCTGGTGGAGAGTGGACCTGCTGGATCTGTACAGAGTGACAGCTGTCACCATCACCAACAGAGGAGATGTTGTTCCTGAGAGACTTGATGGTGCTGAGATCCGCATCGGTAACTCACTGGAGAACAATGGCATCAACAACCCCAGGTGATACGTAGACATCTGTAGAATTGTATGTCTTGTCTTGAAGGAATTTGGATAAGTTGGTCTTCATCCATGCTTCTGTAGATATTCTATGGCTAAACAGTATATTGAACAGACTGGGAGTTTCCTCTAGGTAGATGTAGAGCGGCCTCATTCACTCATTATATTTTCTCTCTCTCTCTCCATCTCTCTCTCCTGTGTTCACTCCTCTCTTTCAGATGTGTGTCATCTCCCACATCCAGCAGGAGAGACCAACACGTTCCAGGTAATGAGATGGAGGGTCGCTATGTTGTTGTGGTCATCCCTGGACAGAAAAAGATTCTCACTCTTGTGAGTGGAAGTAATGGCACTCCTGCAGGTAACATCTGTAACTGTCATCACTCTTCACATTCATCCTCAAGTCAAGTTACATGACTTTTATATGTGAACATCAATGTTCAGGAAGTAGAATTATGTGTGTTTATAATCACTGTGAACTCTTGACCTATCACATTTCAGGTAAGACCCAGATGCAGACAAGGTCGAAGTAACAACAGTTTATAATCCAACAGGGCAGGCAAAAGACAGGTCAAGGCAGCCAAGGGTCAGTAATCCAGATAGTGGGGTGAAGGAAGGATGCAGGCAGCTCAGGGTCAGGACTGGCAGAAAGTCAACACAGGGAAAACTAGAAAACAGGAAAATCGAGAGACAGGACAGAGGAAACCCGCTGGTAGCTGACAAAACAAAACGAACTGGCAACAGACAAACAGAGAACACAGTATAAATACACAGGGGAATGGGAAAGATGGCAACACTGGAGGGTTTGAGACATCACAAAGACAGATGAAACAGTCAGGTGTGACATAACTCTATTTAAGACCCATCCAGCCCTCTCCCCTCCAATACTCCTCCCCACAACTACTTCCCCCATATTTAAATATGTAAAATGCCTACACTGTAAGATTATGACAATAACTGGTCATATCTTTATAAAACATCTTCTCTTTATCCTGTAGTAAATGTAGCGGTGAAAGGAGTGCCACCCAGTCATCACTGTATGGGGATGGCCAGGCTAATAATGCCATTGATGGCAACAGAGAATCAAACTATCACAAATGTCCTGCACACACACTGCACAGGAGACCAACCCCTGTGAGAGTGGACCTGCTGGATGTGTATAGAGTGACAGCTGTCAGCATCACCAACAGAGGGACTGCTGTTCTGAGAGGCTGAATGATGCTGAGATCCGCATCGTAACTCACTGGAGACAATGGCATCAACAACCCCAGGTGATACATAGACATCTGTAGAATTGTATGTCCTGTCTTGAAGAATTTGGATAAGTTGGTCTTCATCCATGCTTCTGTAGATATTCTATGGCTAAAACAGTATATTGAACAGACTGATTGGTTCTCTATGGTAAATTGTAGAGCGGCCTCATTCACTCTCATTATATTTCTCTCTCTCTCTCCATCTCTCTCCTGTGTGTTCACTCTCTCTTTCAGATGTGTTGTCATCTCCCACTCCAGCAGGAGAGACCAACACGTTCCAGTGTAATGAGATGGACGAGTCGCTATTTTGTTGTGTCATCCTGGACAGAACAAGATCCACTCTGTGTAGGTGGAAGTATATGGCACTCCTGCAGGTAATCATCTGTAACTGTCATCACTCTTCACATTTCATCCTCAAGTCATAAGTTACGCCTTTTATATGTAGAACATCAATGTTCAGGAAGTAAATTAGTGTGCTTGTTATAATCACTGTGAACTCTTGACCTACACATTTCAGGTAAGTCCCAGATGCAGACAATGTCGAAGTAAAACAGTTTATTAATCCAACAGGGGCAGCAAAAGACAGGTCAAGGCAGCCAAGGGTCAGTAATCCGATAGTGGGGTAAAGGTACAGGATGGGCAGGCATCCAGGGTCAGGACTGGCAGAAAAGGTCACACCCCGGGAAAACTAGAACCTACAGTTGAATTCGGTATATTTCTATTAGCTCACTACAGTAGCCAAACACACAACGCAATTTACTCCCCGCCAAAATAGCTTGCACAAAACCGACAAAATAGAGATAAAATGAATCACTAACCTAAGGTTCTTCCATCAGAAAGTTGTGCAAGGAGTCCTAGGTCCAGAATAAATCGTTGTTTGGTTTTAGAATGTCCTTTTCTTCTGTCGAATTAGCAACTTTGGCTAGCCATGTCGAGCTCACGTGTCCATCATCTCTTGACGCATGGAACGAAAAATTCCAAAATTCCCAATAAACGTTGAATAAACTGATCAAACTCGGTTGAAAAATACTACTTTATGATGTTTTTCTCATATGTATCAAATAAAATCAGAGCCGGAGCAATTCGCCGTGTATACCGAACGCTCTTCAGAAGACAATGTTGAGGTCCCCCGCGCGCCGTCGAAAACAAACAAAATACCGGACCTGCCACTCCAAAAGCTCTTATTCGGCCTCAGATCAAGCTAGACACCCCATTCAACCTTCCACTGCCTGTTGACATCTAGTGGAAGGCGTATGAAGTGCATACATATCGATAAATAAAAGCCAGTTGAATAGGCAGGCCCTGAAACAGAGCCTCGTTTTCAGATTTTTCACTTCCTGTATGGAGGTTTACTGCCAAATGAGTTGGCAGTAAAGTTACTCACAGATATAATTCAAACAGTTTTAGAAACTTCAGAGTGTTTTCTATCCAATAGTAATAATAATATGCATATTGTATGATCTAGAACAGAGTACGAGGCCGTTTAATTTGGGCACGATTTTTCCCAAAGTGAAAACAGCGCCCCCCTATTGACAAGAAGTTTTAACCTTTATCTAGTTGTTTTCTAGATGTCTCCTGGTTCTGTATGTTTATAGTGTTCTATGTGTGTTTTCTTTCTTTCCCGCTTCTCAGCTGTAATGCTCTCTTTTTGAGTGTGGGTTCCTTATACTTTATCTTGCTTTATCTTGGCCAGGTCGCAGTTGTAAATGAGAACTTGTTCTCAACGCACCTACCTGGTTAACTTCTCTGCGCTACGGATCCCTTTTACGGGATCATTTTCCTAAACAACCTCTGAATTGCAGGGCGCAAAATATTACTAAAAATATTTATAATCATGCAATCACAAGTGAAATATARCAAAACACAGCTTAGCTTGTTGTTAATCCACCTATCGTGTCAGATTTTGAAAATATGCTTTACAGAGAAAGAAATCCAAGCTTTTGTGAGTGTATCAATCAATGTTAGAACAGTTAGCCTTATATTAGCTTGGTTAGCTTGGTCACGAAAGTCAGAAAAGCAATAAAAGTAATCGCTTACCTTTGATAATCTTCGGATGTTTGCACTCACGAGACTCCCAGTTACACAACAAATGTTATTTTTGTTCGATAAATATTACTTTTATAACAAAAATAACGCCATTTGGGTTGCGCGTTATGTTCAGAAAAGCAAAGCCTCATTGGAGCGAGTTTGAGAGCTTCAAGTTCCTTGATGTCCACATCACCAACAAACTATCATGGTCCAAACACACCAAGAAAGTCGTGAAGAGGGCACGACAACACCTATTCCCCCCTCAGGAGACTGAAAAGATTTATTTTTAATTTTGTAAATATTTTCTTAACTCCTCTATTTTTAACGGCATTGTTGGTTAAGGGCTTGTACGTATTTCACGGTAAGGTCTACACTTGTTTTATTCGACACGTGACAAATAACATTTGATTTGATTTGTCCCACCAACCTTCAGCTCCACATCACAGCCCACTCTCTCTGCCCACAGCTCTCTGATGGACTGAAGACTGACCTTCATCTGTTCTTCAGCAGAGATCTTCTTCTCTACTCCCTTCTTCATTTTCTCCTCCTCTTCACTGCAGAATTCTAGAACTCTGGGGACCCCTAGTGTTGTAGCTGCAGTCTGTATCTGGGCCAGTGTGTGTCTGTTCAGAGCTGCTAAGGCCCCAGTGTAGGCAAACTCCACCATCCCTCCCAGCCCCACAAGCCCCACCTCAGGACCCAGACTGATGAATATCTCTGTCTTTATGTCCATGTCAACATCTGCATAAAACCTAGCGGTCAAACAGGGAAATGGTTCCAATCGTTTTCTACAGTTAATCTTTCCTATAGGGGATTTTTAGTAACACTTAAAATAAGGGTTGTGTTTCGTGTAGGCTTACCCTGGCGTGACGTTTTGATAACCGTGTAAATCTCTATAGAACAAGGTGACTTTTATTTCCACTGTGGGGCTCTATATGCTACCTCTTGGTGATGTCATTCGGGAAACACAATGTCAATTTTCACTACTATGCAGAAGACACACAGCTGTACATTTCGATGAAACATGGTGAATCCCCAAAATTGCCTACCCTGGAAGCCTGTTTTTCAGACATAAGGAAGTGGATTGCCGCAAATATTTTACTTTAAAACAAAACAGAGATGCTAGTTCTAGGTCACAAAAAACTAAAGAGATCTGCTGTTTGATCTGATAATTCATCTCAATGGTGGTACGGTTGTCAAAAAATAACTATGAAGGACCTTGGCGTTACTCTGGACTCTGATCTCTCTTTCGACGAACATTTCAAAACTATTGTAGCAAACTGTCTCAGATTATGATCCCACATCTGTACCGGCACACAAGTTGCAAAGAGAGTCTCCATGTATTAATTGCTTCCTTAAACTGTAAAAGGAGACTGTTTGGGGCATCTTGGTGCCTGACTTGGAGCCTGTTTGAGCTGCTTCAATCCAAGGCCTCTCTCATGTCAAGACATCCCAAAGCCTTGGCACCTCTCCTCCATTATGTATTCTGGAGCAAGAGAAAGGGAGAACATTCTTTAAGAGTCAGAAGGATCACACACATACACAGTGCAGAGCGCAAACACACACGTATACACACACACACACTCAGGCACACACACACACACTTAGGTTGGCATTTACTGAGATGACTCAGGAAGTGAAGGCAGCTCTGCAGAGTGGTCACTAGCTGTCACAGCCACAAAGTCAGAATAGCTGATTTTAAACCTAAACTTCAAAGTTTTGGTAGCACTCCTAACTACTAAAGTTAGCTAAAATAAGATTTATGAACAACTTGTAATTAACATGTTTTATGAGCTGATAAAATAGCCGATGTGCATGTTGTTTTATTCACACACACACCCTGTAGGCGGCTCTGATCTGGCAAGCTTCAATCCAGCTATGAAAAAGTCTGTCTTTCAGTCTGCATGAATCAGATGGTTGCCATGGAGACTAGCCTAAAGGAAGAGGGAGGGAGTAGGGTGCTAAGTAACTAACCTCCTTATGGGACTCTCACCCACCCCAGGCCCTTGTGTGTGTGTGTGTGTGTGTGTGTGTGTGTGTGTGTGTGCACGCGTGCGTGCGTGCGCGTGTGTGAGAGAGCGAGAGAGCTGCCACTCACATACTTAACACAGAATGCCATTCTGTCCTCTCACTGTGTCATAGTCGTGAGTGGTGCCCTCATTTTTCTTTCTATTCTCCTCCTCCTACTCCTCACCTTTGTGTCTTTCTCTCTCTCCCTCGCTCACTCCATCATCTCCAGCTCTTCTGAAGAAATTAAGAGAGAGATGTAGAGAAGCAGTCTTTCCATGTTGATGACTAACACTTCTGCACTTGGGACATAAGAGTGGTCATAAGCATTTGAATAAATACATCTTTAAATCTGATATACATTTGCAATTCAAATCGCCCAATAATCAACATCCATGTTCCAGTTTTACCCATAAAGTATATTTCTAAATATACGTAAATATAAAATGTATAAAAAAATAAACATTGTCAAAATACAATATAGCTTTATTTGATTACTGTGGCCCCAATGAAGCATAAAGATTAACATACATTGTGATCATTTTTGGGGGTTATAAATGTAAATTAACTAACACCCAGATCACTGGAGGCTAGTGGGGAGCTATAGGAGGACGGGCTCATTCTAATGGCTGGAATGGAATCAATGGAACGGAGTCAAACATGTGGTTTATTCCACTTCAGCCATTACAATGAGCCCGTCCTCCTATAGCTCCCCCCACCAGCCTCCTCTGACCCAGATACAGTGGATCACAGCAGTGGATTTCAGACATATTTTATAAGCCAGAGGTGAATACATCCTTCATACAGTAAACATAAAACTTGTAATAACCTGGTTTACAAGCAGAAGTCAGTGGTCCCCTCATAACCAAACACTTACAGTACAATACAGGTTAACGTGTACTGGATTATCTGTCTCACCTAGTTACCAGTCTAGTTTATGAACTTCCTCCTGTGAATGACATAGCACCCTATTCCCTACATATAGCAAATAGGGTGCCATTTCAGACGTAGCCATTGTACAGAGCAGGCTGTCTGTGCAATCCTGCTTCCATTGAATTAGGCCAAATTGTAATTTAGATCTATGGGTCCCTGGATTCACAGGCTAAATACCTCAGAGACAAGAGGGTGAGAGAGTTGGAGGGGGCGGGGGGGTCACTCACTCATGTGCCAAGGACAGAGCATGGATTCAGTTACGAGACAGACAGACAGACAGACAGACAGACAGACAGACAGACAGACAGACAGACAGACAGACAGACAGACAGACAGACAGACAGACAGAACAGACAAGACAGAGCAGACAGAGACCAGGCGCAGCAGGAGGGTAGGGAAGATTGAGAGAGGAGACAGACAGACAGAAGGAGAGACAGAGAGGAGGGCAGAAGAGACAGAGAAAGACAGAGACGGAAGGGGGTAGGGAAATCTAGAGAGAGGACAGAGAGGAAGGGGGTAGGGAAATCTAGAGAGAGAGAGAGAGGAAAGGGGGTAGGGAGAATTGAGAGACAGACCAGAAGAGAGACAGCGAGGAACAGTAGATTGCATAGGTCGGTAATTTAACAATTTACTTCTACTTCGAGGCCTACAAAACACGTGTAACCTAAACCTTTGCCACCCACATATACACCATCTTCAGCATAAGCAGCAAGCCAAGAGGTCTATTTTTGCAAATGAGTGGGAGAGAGAGACAGAAGACAGAAAGAGAGATAGGAAGAGCACACGCTGCCTGTTCAGAAATAGTGTTGTGGAAAAGGGTGATGATGCTGCTATGGCTTATGGTCTGATGCTGTTATGGCTTATGGTCTGATGCTGCTATGGCTTATGGTCTGATGCTTGCTAATGGCTATGGTCTGATGCTGCTATGGCTTATGGTCTGATGCTGCTTATGCGCCTTTTTTAAATCGGGTTTCCCTGGGAAGTGCCTTTTTGCTGTATGGGGCTTTTATGGGGTTGATGGGTTCCCCCTTGCACTTTGCTTTGCTTTATGGCTTATGCGTCTGGAATGCCTTGCTATGGCTTATGGTCTGATATGTGCTGCTATGGCTTATGGTCTGATGCTGCTATGGCGTTTGGTCCTAGATATATTGTGTTGTTACAGTTACACAATCCGATGAATTAAAACATGATCGGTGGACGGCGATGGTGATTAAAGCATAATTATATTACTCCAATAGTAATAAAGATATTGAGCCAAATGAAGTAGAAAGATAAGAAAGGGCATAGGTGGAAGTCTGGGCCCGAGGCATCAGGAAAGGAGTATGGATGATGATGAACTTAAGCGCGTGTGATGAGAGAGGTGAGGGGATGGAGAGGAGGAGAAACGACAGGCAGGGAGAGGAGACGAGGGCCACAGGAACCAGAGCGATTTTGGGCCCAGTTCTGGGCCCTTCCGAACTGGAGGCCCCTGACCGTCTCTCTGACCACTGGGGCCGACAGCATCACTAACGGTCTGAACCTGTGATACACTCTCCTGGAGAGAAGAGAGAGAGAAAGAGAGAAGAGAGAGAGAGAGAGGAGAAGAGAGAGAGAGAGGAGAGAGAAGGAGAGAGAGAAGAGAGAGATGGAGAGAGAGAAGAGAGAGAGAGAGAGAGAGGAGAGAGAAGGAGAGAGAGGAGAGGTGAGAGAGAGAGAGAGAGAGAAGGAGGAGAGAGAGAGAGAGAGAGGGAGGAGAGAAAAAAAAAAGGCTTTTTCATCTATGATTGTGGTTGGTTTTCATTATGTGGTTGCGAAGGTAGAGGTTTAACTGTAGTTTGTGTATTAGGTTTGTGAATGTGGTTCTGTGTGGTTGAGGTACCTCTAGTAAGGTTCTGTTGTGAGCCCGGTGGGGACTGAGGTCTGAGGTTCCAGCGTGATCTCCTGGTGACTATCCTCCACCATCGTCCTCACTGCTCCGTGGTTGTCCCTGTCTGCTAATTCCGTGGGTCGCTTCCGTCTCCCGCGAACTGATTCGCTGGAGAGAACCTGTCTCCTGTAGTCTGGACCAATCGAAACAGCACAAAATAAAAGACAATAGGTACTGTTTGAGTGAGACCAAATTGGTGAGTAAGCAGTGTGTGTGTGTCGAACCTGCAATCTCTATGTCCTCGATGTCAGCGTCTGCATCGCTGTCACCCTGAGGTCGGACAGGGGCACACTCTTCCGCTATCTGCACAGTATTGAGCATCACAATGAATTGATCTACCACAGACGTACCGTGTGCAGTACAATCACTCATTGCGTTTTCAGCCACACTACCATTTGTAGGACAAAGTGAATACTTCTTCAGTATGGTTTGTGTGCATCAGCCATTCAACATAATGCAGTGCCGGGATTTTCAATAAACCATACTGATGTCTCTGTAACATAATATTTGTGTCATTGAACACACACGCACACTCGCACACAACAGCTGAGGTCACACACCACCCTACCTCTGTGCCATATCCCTCTTCAGTACCTGGTTTAATCACTAACCCTGTTTTTTCCCACAGTGTTCACATTTCCAGTGTGTCCTGAGTAGAGAGAGAAGAGAGACGGAGAAGATGAAGAGGATAGAATGAGAGAGAGAGAGAGAGAGAGAGGAAGAGAGAGAGAGAGAGAGAGAGAGAGGAAGAAGAAGAGAGAAGAGAAGAGAGAGAGCGAGAGAGGAGAGAGAGAGAGAAAGAGAGAGAGAGGAGAAATGGAGAGAGAGAGAGAGAAGAGAGAGAAGGAGAGAAGAATAGAGAGAGAGAGAGAGAGACGAGAGAGAGAGAGAGAGAGAGAAGTCGGAGTGGTGTACAGCATGAACGTGTTGTGAGGTGAAATGCATAAGGGAGAGATAAATATGCATTTCAACGAGGCATAACAAACTAAAGCCGGGACTCAATCCGTTTGCGCATTGTCGAAATTGCAGATTTTAAAGGCAATGTTCCCACGTTTGCAGTAAAATGGTGCAGAAGTCGGCTCAACTGACTATTACACTTAAATGTCAAGCGCACTATACGCGTACGGTTTTCGCTAATAACAACGAATTCAACAGAGAAGTTCCGCCCCCATCATTTTCAAAACGAGGGCACACGCAGAGAAATGTGTGGGGGATTGTGGGAAGGTGAGTGGCGAGAGCCCTGCTAGCGGATTGGTTAAGAAAAGTTGAGGCTCTGCTCCACTGTATGGCAAATTCATTGCGAAGCGTTGGAGGTAGGTAAAAGCATTGTAATGAAGAGTCAAAACCCACTGTAATAGTGCAGTTTTGGATTGAATCCCTGCTTAAAATATTGTCCAGGTAAATATTGCTTCTGTATCTTCCCTTGGATGTAAAAAATAATATTAATAGAACACCACTTCTCAACCGGCGTCTGTGTATGTGCTTCAGAGTATAGTGTGCAGGGTCCCAGTCTCCACACAAACACACTATCGCCAACTTTCTCCACAACTTGCCCCCATCTGCGAGAGAGAAACAAGTAAGTGAAGAAGATATAGAGAGAGAGAAAGTGTGTGTGCAGAGCAAGAAACAGAGAGATAAGCATGATAAATGAGGAACGGAGAGAGAGAGAAACAGAGGAAACAGATATATATATATATAGAGAGAGAGGGAGAGAGAGAAGAGAAGAGAGAAGAGCGAATGAGAGATGGGAGAGAGAGAGAGAGGAGAGAGAGAGAGAGAGAGAGAGAAGAGAGAGAAGAGAAGAGAGAGAGAGAAAGCGACATGAGAGAGCGAATAAGAGAGAGGGAGCAATGAGAGAGAGGGAGCGAATGGTGAGAGAGAGGGCGAAGAGATGAGAGAGAGAGAGAGCGAATGAGAGAGAGAGCGAATGAGAGAGAGAGAGAGCAAATGAGAGAGCAAATGAGAGAGAGAGAGAGCAGAGAGAGAGAGCAGAGAGAGAGAGAGAATGAGAGAAAGATAGAATGAGAGAGAGAACAAAAGATAGAATGAGAGAAAGATAGAAAGAGAGAAAGATGGAAAGAGAGAAAGATAGAATGAGAGAAAGAGTGAAAGAGAGAATGAGAGAAAGAGAGAGAGAGAGTAGAAAGTAGTAATGATTTATCTGGAGCCATCAGTCCATCACTAATTGGACAGCAGCAGAGGTTACAAAGTATGCTTCATGCTGTGTACAAACCTAACAGTGGGGCCTTAATTACTAATGTCTCACAGACATACACACACTGAGACACATGCGTACACATATCCACACACAGGATGGTAAATGTCCTATACCGTGCCCTCATGCACTCACATGATTAGGGTTGAGTCAGTGTGGGTTATACTGCTCAAACAGAAAAAAACACACACACACACATTATGTTACCTCACAGTCATTGTCGGAGGTCTCTCCAGATGAAAACAGGCCATGAGAGTCAGATTCCCTCCGACGCTGCAGCATCCCTGACCTGACCCACTCTCTGTTACATAGACCTGTAGACAGGGGAGACAGGGGTCAGGCTTGGGGTCAGGCTGCAAACGTTGTGGAACCTTTCAGATAGAAACGGCATGAATAGAGCTGATGTGATTCCTTGTTCTATACGTCAGAGAGGCATGTTTGTTCTACATAACACATGTCTATCTGAACATTGGCCAACGTTGTGTCCTGCTTAATGCAGCCTAGGCTCAGGGTTATTCAGCATATCTATATATACACATCAAATAGGATAGCGGCATAGTTTAAAAGACAGGATGAAAATATATATAAAATAATAACAATAGTACATTTTATTTGTAGGGAGCTTTTCATTTACGGACAGTAATCACAACGCTCTTTACATTAGGGAAACCTATTAATATTATAGTAGTATCCAATGACTACTTTTAACCCCTGGCTCCACCTGCAAATTGTTGGGTATGTGGTAGGCATACATTATTTTCAAACTAAATAAGCCTCATCATGGACAAACATTATTACAGTAAGTAGGTCTATTACAGTATGATTACAATGGAGGTGTTCTAATTAAGCAATAAGGCCCGAGGAGGTGTGGTATAAGGCCATTATACCACAACCCCCTGAGGTGCCTTATTGATATTATAAACTGATTACTAATGTAATTAGAACAGTAAAAATATTATTTGTGTCATTCCCGTGGTATATGGTCTGATATACCGCGCTTTTAGTGAATCAGCATTCAGGGCCAACCGGTTTATAATGTATAATATATATTATGTTTAACGTTATAAATAATACGCAATAGGGAATTCACTCGACAGTATTACAGCAACACAACCTTCTACAGTTTGGATAAACACAGTCGGAGAAATGGAGCAGTGGGTGGAAAGTTCCATTGGAAAATGCTCTTGACAGCTTTTGTATATCCGAGGAGATACATTTCACCACAAGCTCGCATGCTGCTGCTAGTTGAGAGGGATTGAAATGTTTGTCGTCATCAGAGGGGTAGAGGGGTATTTCACCTCTCACACGAGCATCTCTAAACAGCTGGTCTGTTATTACGTAATGCGGGAGGGAGCTTTTCGTAGCGCGACAACTTTTTTACCATTAGCATGACCCGATGGATTTTTCACAATGCATCTCCATAATATGCTGTAGTAGACTAAACAATCATGCATCGTGACTTCGCTGTCACTCAATTCAATTCAAGGGGCTTTATTGGCATGGGAAACCTATGTTTACATTGCCAAAGCAAGTGAAATAGATAACAAACACGCTGTCTAGAAAACCCGTAAGTTAAATGCAACCAATGCCATTTCAAGTTGTGGTGCTGCAGAAAAACGTAGGCCATACCTAAGCATACTTTTCACCTATTCTAAATGATGTAATATAGCTATGGGGAAGTCCATGATATTTCGATTGAATTCCCCGATTACAGATATGCGCATATCAACTTGGGTTGCTTTCATAACTCCATACCTTAACTTGAATGCATCATTCCATCCCCCAAAAATGTTTCATGCGAAAAATATTGCAACTTTATATTACAAATGACTGGAATATAAACGACGAATCTCTCTCACGGGGTGTAAAACCGGAGGCTAGTGCTGCTTCCAAAATATTTGACATTGTAATCCGCTATGATGTCAGTGTGAAGCAAACGATAGCTCGGGCGTCGGGAGTGCGCTGACCATAAATAAAACTCCAAAACAAGGCACGGGAGCGTGCAAAAAGGTGGGCGGAGATAGAAGATTGACACTTGGTATAACCACTTCTATATGGGAAGAAGAACGACGAGAGGCAGAATCTTACCAATCACTGATTTCAACACGGAGAGGGGTGAGGTTTATATGCTGCTTTTTAAATTTGGTGTGCGGCTTTTGTGCAAAACCATTCCCAAAAAGTTTATAAATATATACAGTTTAAGTTCAAATGTTAGCTTAAATTAACAAACTTGAATAAACAAAGGAAGAGAGCATTGTTCCGATTTTCTTTTTCTTTCAAAATGTTATAAAGTAGGGCCTATAAAATAACTACATTTGATAGGAAACAGTTCGACATTTAGTGGGGTGGTCCTCAAAATGGCTCGACATTAACCAGGTTTCCATCCAACCTTTTAATGCGAGGAAAGTGCATGTCAGATACAAAAATGTCAGGACACATTTTTATTTAACCTTAATTTCACTAGGTAAGTCATTTCTTATTTACAATGACAGCCTACCAGGGAAGAGTGGGTTAACTGCCTTGTTCAGGGGCAGAACAACAGCTTTTTACCTTGTCAGCTTGGGGATTTGATTCAGTAACATTTTGGTTACTTGCCCAACGCTCTAAACATTAGGCTACCTGCCACATCCAATGAAAACAACACATTTATCAGTAAACTTTCCAAATGTTTGATAAAACTAAGTACCACAGACAATCCTTTTGTGTCTGTACAATTAATTATGGGAAATGCTTTTAATGCGAAAATATAATACATATATTTTGAAGTGAACTTGGTGTCACGCGATGATATGTTGTGTGGTCTTCCCACTACAACTTGGGAAAGCATGCAGTTTATTAGGCTACGGATGAAATCAGTTATGATGAACCACACAGGGCGGTGAAAGCTTGATGCTCCTTTCAATACATGTTGAGGGTATTATTCTGGTGACATGATGATCAATGCTTGGCTGACGTTTGACCCAAAACATTGTGGCTATCTCGCACACAGCAAATTGGACAGTGCTGATTTTTCAGTGTAACATTTCTAGTTTATGATTCAGGCATTAAATTCACTCTGCATGTGTGAAATGAACACACAGTGGTGTAAAAGAACCCCCAGTGTTTGTGTTAATAACCAGACTTATTGTTTTACACTGTGGAGAGTAAAGCAGTACCATCAAAACCACACCCATCATTATCTCCTGAGTGGTGCAGTGGTCTAAGGCACAGCATCTCAGTACTAGAGGTGTCACTACAGACCCTGGTTTGATCACTGCCGTGATCGGGAGTCGCATAGGGCAGCGTGCAATTGGCCCAGTGTCGTGAGGGTTTGGCCGGGGTAGGCCGTCATTGTAAAATAATAATTGGTTATTTCCTGGTTAAATAAAACTATTTTGTTTGATATCTTAACTCTGTCTGGATTCTAACAGGATTACATGTCACTTTGCAAGCCAGCATGATGTGGCCTGTAAACTAGTGATGGAAAACTAATGATTTCTAAAGGCTTTCACCAAATTGTGCTGAAGAATGGTTTATTTCTGGTAGCTTCATTATCTGTTCACAATTCACATTAGTGACATCTGCTGTTCAGAAATAAATAACACCGTGTGATTATCAGATATAAAAAAAATACCCCACTGTTTTCATATTTACACGTATTTACACACAGACAAGTCAATATGATGGAAACACAAATCTGATGGGAAAATTTGCATAATGTTTTTATGCAGATTTTTGAATATTCACATGAAAATCTGTCATCAATGTGATGGAAACCTAATTATAGACCCCCTAAAGACTCTGGCGAGTGCTCTAGTCCTGTGTCATTTTGATTATGTCTGCACAGCATGGTTTACCAGCAGCCCAAACATCTAAAGAAAAGCTACAGACCAGTCAAACATGGGCTGACTATCTGTGGAAAAAAAGAGTAGTGTTAATTCAACTTGGTCTGGTCCACAGAATTATCACGGACTCAGCCCCCAGGTACCTAACCAACAATTTTTCATTTGTTAGAGATGTCCACCAGCATAATACCAGAGCCAGAGACTCTAATATTCACTGTTTGAAATATAAGAGTCTATCTGATTAAAACCAATATATACCTGCGCTGCTGAGTGGAACAAACTAGCAACTCAAAACCATACCAACCTTAACCACTTTTTAAAAGAATATCAAACGCTGTCTAATGTGTGAACAGTAGAACCTGTCTGTATCTCTGTAATGTGTCTGTATCTCTGTAATGTGTCTGTATCTCTGTAATGTGTCTGTATCTATGTAATGTGTCTGTATCTATGTAATGCTGTAACTGCTGTCTTGTATCTCTGTTAATGTCTGCCCTGTATCTCTATGTAATGTGTCTGTATCTCTGTAATGTGTCTGTATCTATGTAATGTGTCTGTCTATCTATGCTAATTGTGTCTGTATCTTGTAATGTGTCGTTATCTCTGTAATGTGTCTGTATCTATGTAATGTGTCTATATCTATGTAATGTGTCTATCATCTATGTAATTGTCTGTATCTATGTAATGTGTCTGTATCTACTGTATTGTGTGCTTAGTGTCTTATCGTAATGTGTCTGTGTCTATCTCTGTAATGTGTCTTGTATCTTCATGTAATGGTGTCTGTATCTATGTAATGTGTTCGTATCTCTGTAATGTTGCCTCTGCTATCTCTGTAATGTGGTCTGGTATCTCTGCTAATGTCTGTCTGTATGTTCTCGTGTTAATGTGTTGTATCTCTGTAATGTGTCTGTATCTATGTAATTGCTGCCCTGTATCTATGTAATGTGTCTGTATCTCTGTAATGTGTTCTGTATCTCTGTAATGTGTCTGTATCTTCTGTAATTGCCTGTCTATATCTATGTCGACAATGTGTCGTATCTCTGTAATGCTGCTCTGTATCTCTGTAATGTGTCTGTATCTCTGTAATGCTGTCTGTACTCTCTGTAATTGTTGTGCTGCTATCTCCTGTAAGTGTGTCTGTATACTCTGTAAATGTGTCTGTATCTCTGTATAATGTAGTCTGCTATCTAAGTGTCTGTATCTCTGCTATCTTGTTAATGTGTCTGGATATCTCTGTCCAATAGTGTCTGTATCTCTGTTAATGTGCTGTATCTCTGCTTTAATGTGTCTGCTCAATC
>NC_036876.1:1903594-1912112 GCF_002910315.2 Salvelinus sp. IW2-2015 | reverse complement strand
AGAACATCTTCATCAACAATCATTTGAGGTAGAGGAGGCAATATTCTGAAGATCTAAGAAACCATCAGGGCAAAAACACCAGGAGAGAGAGAGAGAAACGACCAAGACAGGAAAATTAGGAGTCAGTTAAACGGATTAAACTGGGACCTTGCAACAAGATCAGGGATCAAGTGGAGCAAAGCTCAGAGTAAGAGAAGAGGCAATATTCAAACACAATGATGATGAAGGTGATTGTCACGCTTAGGCCCAAAGTCCTGGTGATCATCATGTGGAACAAGGAATCGGAATTCACTGACTTTGAGTTTGCTGTGATCATCTGAAGGACGAAAAAGAGAGAAAGAGAGTGTGTGAGTGTGTGAGTGTGTGAGTGTAATGTTTACTGTACATTTGTTGTTGTTTAGTTCACTTTAGCTTTTTATCTATTGCACTTGCTTTGGCAATGTAAACATGTTTCCCATGCCAATAAAGCCCCTTAAATTAAAATGTAATTGAGAGAGAGAATATATCTGCTGGAATGTAGGACCCTGAAAGACTGGGATGGAGGGACATTGTGAACAGCTGGAATGAGATTTCTGACTATTCACTTGGCAGAAGGACATGTTGTTATGAGGCTGGGTTAGATGGAAACATAGATCATCAGTCAGACTGAAACAGGACTCTTCTTTGTTAGACAGAAGTCTAAGAACAGCTCCAATCTCATCATCACTACACTATTGACTACAGCCCTGTCCAGCAGACAGACTTGGGTTCAAATAGTATTCAAAATATTTCAAAATGCTTTGAGTGTTGGATTAATCTGGAGTGACAGACGGGCGGGGTGGACGATTTTCACTTTTGGGAATGTTACATTGGTTCCATTGTGCCAGGTAAAGCTTGATCAAGCACAGCGGAAGATTTGTATGATTTCTAATATTGTTTGAACCAATGTCTGGTGGATCAATACTGTGTGAGGACTGTTATTTGATCGGCACACATTCAGATAATGAAGTGGGAGTGGGGAGGTTGGCGGTTGGGGAAATGAACAACATGGACATATGGATGGACTGCTCAAAAAGCTACCAGTTGAATAATTGATCAACGGTTTGATGTTTTTTAAAGTCCTGCACATGATTTTTTAAAGCAGGGTTGCACACACACACACACACACACACACACACACACACACACACACACACACACACACACACACACACACACACACACACACACACACACACACACACACACACACACACACACACTACTCGTTAGATATTGCTGCACTGTCGGAACTAGAAGCACAAGCATTTTGCTACACTCACAATAACATCTGCTAACCATGTGAAAGTGACCAATAAAAATAGATTTGAAGCACATAGTGCTTGCTTCTCAGTGCCAAAACAATTCCTATATTGTTCCATTCTGCACTTCAAGTGGGCTAGTTCCTGGCTCAACAGTTGGTCTGCGATATCCTTATCAACAAAATAAATAAAACACCTTTTATTTCCCTGCTCTAAAGCCAACGGCTGTTCCTGTATTTCATTGTGTGATTAAGTAAGCTATGGTACCTTGTCAAATGGGACTGTTGAGTTGATGATAATGTATTATTTTCTTGACTGTAACTAACACGGCTCATTTGTTGACATTAAACACTGACTTGGCTTACTGCGCTCTAAACTGAACTGGCATGTTTTCCATTGGGAGTTTCCACGGTTGACTTTCAAACCCTTTCCTGTGAATGATATATGACCTGTCCATGTCATAGTGACCTGTGTGGGATGGGACACTCCTCTAAAAACCACCTTCTGACACACGGTCAAGGTCACTGTATTCATTTTTGATGGGATGTTGAACGGTTCGAAGGATTTAGGCTGCACATGGTTTCCACTATCTGTATGTCCTACGCTTCAAGGTCGATCACGTTAACTGCCTGCAAATTCTAATGCATAGATATGTCACATGGATGTCACTGTTAAAATGAAGGATGGCTAAGGCAGTCTATTGCCCAATCAAAATCGACCCCTAAGCCCTTTCAACCGAATCGTGGCTGCTTGAGGCTGATAAGACCAGTTGAATGGTCCTTGTGAGTTTACAACTGTAAATGACTGTGTGTTAGATGTTTTTAATTGCATTACATTTTTTGGGAGAACTGAAATGATGTCTCATCAGATGCTGCTGTTGACTGGAGTTGGAGGTAACTGGAGGGAGACTGGGAGAGGCGGGTATTTGTGGTGCGTCATGGCAACAGAAATGAGTCTGTGGTGTGTCACTGTAACTTAATGGGGATCTGTGTGTGTGTGAGAGAGACCGAGAGAGAGAGCGCAACACAATTAGACCCAACCAAATCATGAGAAAACAAAAAGATAATTACTTGACAAATTGGCAAGAATTAACCAAAAAACAGAACAAACTGGAATGCTATTTGGCCCTAAACAGAGAGTACACAGTGGCAGAATACCTGACCACCGTGACTGACCCAAAATGTAAAAAAGAAAAAGCTTTGACTTAGTGAGCAGACTCAGTGAGCATAGACTTGTTATTGAGAGGCCGCCGTAGGCAGACCTGGCTCTTGAGAGAAGAAACTGAGCTGTACTTCCTAACCTCCTGCCAAATGTATGACCATATAAAATACACATTTTTCCCTCAGATTATACAGACCCACAAAGAATTTGAAAACAAATCCAATTTTGATAAACTCCCATATCCATTGGGTGAAATATCACAGTGCGCCATCACAGCAGCAAGATGTGTGACTTTCTACCATAAGAAAAGTTGCCTGCCTACCCAGACTCCTTGCTCCGGCCACGCCCACAGACGTTAGTTTCTTCTCCGCAATGAGTCTGGATCTGATTACCTCCCTGACCCTTCACCGAATTCGAACCCATTCGGAGCCATCTGATTGGTCCAGAAACCATTGGGTTGGGCCAGACCACACGTGGAAGCATCAGTGACTAGATCAACAAAAAAGTGGTCAGATGAAGCAGATGCTAAGCTACAGGACTGTTTTGCTAGCACAGACTGGAATATGTTCCGGGATTCCTCCAAGGGCATTGAGGAGCACACCACATCTGTCATTGGCTTCATAAATCAGTGCATCAATGACATCGTCCCCACAGTGACCGTACGTACATACCCCAACCAGAAGCCATGGATTACAGGCAACATCCTAAGCGTTGCCCCCGCACATTGACTCTGTACCGGCACCCCCCTGTTATATTGTTATTTTTTTACTGCTGCTCTTTAATTACTTGCTACTTTTATCTCTTATTCTTATTTTTTGAAACTGCACTGTTGGTTAGGGGCTCGTAAGTAAGCATTTCACTGTAAGGTCTACACCTGTTGTATTCTGCGCATGTGACTAATAAAATTTGACTTGATTAAAAGCAGTGGTTTGAATATGTCTCATTGGCTTTCATACTTTGATTGGTTAGAGACGATCCAACCGCTGATGACATTGTTTTGTTCAACGCCCCTCGTCACCACAAACAACTTAAAGGCACTACACATACAATTTCTCAGAATTCCTCCCCTATGTGGAAGCTAGGTGAATTGCAACAGCACTAGCCTACATTCAAAACAAATCTCCCCTCCCCCACATCCCATTTCCAGAGTGGCGCAGCGGTCTAAGGCACAGCATCTCTGTGTTAGAGGCGTCACTACAGACACCATGGTTCAAATCCAGGCTGTATCACAACTGGCCGTGATTGGGAGTCCCATAGAGCGGTGCACAATTGGCCCAGCATTGTCTGGGTTTGGCTGGTGTAGGCTGTTATTGTAAATAAGAATTTGTTCTTCACTGACTTGTCTAGATAAAAAAAAAAAAAAAAATCCCTGTGACATGGCGGAGACTCGCACTTCAGCCCTTTACTTTGTGTTCACCAGCTTCAAACAGCTGTGAAAATGATATTTTTCGTTATTGAAAAAATATTTCACAGCGATTTAGATGGTAAAATGATTCCCTATACTATTCAGTGCTTTTTTCCCCCCAACATGAACTGAAATTAAGACTAATCTTTGCAACCAGGAAATGACAGAGCACTTTTCTACAGCTTGACCCAATTTCCACTAGATAACACAGCACAAAGTCAAAACAGCTTTCCCCTTTTGACAACAGATGTCACTCCAGTGTGAATCAATAGGTGAATATCACAGCCAATCACAACAATGGCGGGTGAGTAATACTGTTAAACACTATCATTACACTATTACTGCAGAGACGCTACATGACCAAAAGTACGTGGACACCTGCTCGTCGAACATCACATTCCAAAATCATGAGCATTAATATGGAGTTGGTCTCCCCTTTGCTGCTATAACAGCCTCCACTCTTCTGGGAAGGCTTTCCACTAGATGTTGGAACATTACTGTGGGGACTTGCTTCCATTCAGCCACAAGAACATTAGTGAGGTCAGGGACTGATGTTGGGCAATCAAGCCTGGCTCGCAGTCGGCGTTCCAATTCATCCCAAAGGTGTTCGATGAGGTTGAGGTCAGGGCTCTGTGCAGGCCACTCAAGTTCTTCCACTGATCTCGAAAAACCATATCTGTATGGACCTTGCTTTGTGCATGGGGGCATTGTCATGCTAAAAGAGGAAAGGGCCTTCCCCAAACGGTTGCCTCAATGTTGGAAGCACAGAATCGTCAAGAATGTCATTGTATGCTGTACACCTTCTTCTTAGGGATAGGTGTACAGCGGGATGGCAGGTCAACGGGATGGCAGGTACCTAGTGGTTAGAGAGTTGGACTAGTAACCGTAAAGGTTGCAAGATCAAATCCCTGAGCTGACAAGGTAAAAATCTGTCGATCTTCCCCTGAACAAGGCAGTTAACCAACTGTTCCTAGGCCGTCATTGAAAATAAGAACTTGTTCTTAACTGACTTGCCTAGTTAAATGAAGGTAAAAAAAACCCAGGACAGTTGTAAATCATGCAGCGCCGTGTCACGATCGCAAATTTTACAGAAACAACAAATGTCGGTGTCTTATATCGGCTGAAAGCGTAACTGAAAGCATAATTTAACTGCACTGTCCAATTTACAGTAGCTATTACTGCGAAGAAATGCCATGCTATTGTTTGAGGAGAGCTCCTAAGGAGAGCTCCTAACAACAAAACACTTTTTTCTTTGCGATAGGTTTGATAAATTCACCTCTGAAGGTGAAATGTGGAAATACATTCCGAAATCTTGCTCTGATTAATTATCCAAAGGGTCCCAGAAAAAACACGAAGTGTCGTTTTGTTAGATAAAATCATTTTTCATATCATAAAAAGGTCCATATAGCATGCACGATCGATTTTGTATTTCCACTCGTTCAATTTACAAAGAAAAGAATCTGTGAAAATCCAACCCTAAACGTTGTTTCAACCAGTCAAATCACGTTCATATTTATTCCTCAGAGATCCTAGAACGTAACCAGACTTCACTATATCATTAGGATTGTAGTGTATATCCTATAGGACACCAACTTTTTTCAGAGAGCGACGCCTTCATGGCGCACCGATAACACGGGCTGTCTTCACTTTATTGCCTAACTTTGTCAAATAAGCACCAATTGGGGTCAAACAAAGCTAGCTAGATAGCCAATGAGCTGGGCTTTATGGGAGTAAACATTTTGCTGCTAACCTTGTGCGACAGTAAGCCTTTTTGTTTTGGACAAAAATTACAAGAATAAGGAGACTTATGAAGTTATGTAAACTGGGTGTTTTGCAAATGTTGAACTTACAATATGGCTACTAATACTGGAAAAGCTAAATCAAAGTCCAAGTATACAGATTTGACGATATTTTTGCAGAAAAATTTAATGTAAATGTCTCCTTCACGATTTGCCCAAATGTACCTGGGTGACTTCACACTAAATGTCATGTAGCTTGCTCATACTTCAAGTTATCAGTCTGAAACTTTGCACATACCCTGCTGCCCTTTTGTGGACACCATCGGAATTACAACCAGAGTGATGGCTAGAATTGGTACCTTTTTGTTGCATTTCAAAGATGGTGGTAGAATTATATATTTTTTAACTGTTGGTTTTTTCTTTGTATTTTCTTCTACCAGATCTATTGTCTTATATACTCCTACATTTAATCCACATTTCCACAAACTTCTAAGTGTTTCCTTTCAAATGGTACCAATAACATGCATATCCTTGCTTCAGGGCCTGAGCTACAGGCAGTTAGATTTGGGTGTCATTTTAGACAAAAATTGAAAAAAAGGGGGCTATCCCTAAGAAGTTTTAAGATTTGCCTTCACTCGAACTAAGGGGCCTCACTAGAACCATGACAAACATCCCCAGATCATTATTCCTCATCCACCAAACTTTACAGTTGCCTCTATGCTTTGGGGCAGGTAGAAATCTCCTGGCATCTGCCAAACCCAGATTCGTCCATTGGATTGCCAGATGGTGAAGCATTATTCATCATTCTAGAGAACGCTTTTCCACTGATCCAGTCCAATGGTGGTGATCTTTACACCACTCCAGCTGACGCTTGGCATTGCACATGGTGATCTTAGGCTTGTGTGCAGCTGCTTGGCCATGGAAACCCATTTCACAAAGCTCCCGATGAACAGTTCTTAAGCTGACATTGCTTCCAGAAGAAGTTTGGAAGTCGGTAGTGAGTGTTGCAACCGAGGATAGACTTTTTACGAGCCGCGTGCTTCAGCGGTCCCGTTTTGTGACCTTACCACCTCGTGGCTGAGACGATGTTGCTCCTAGACGTTTCCACTTCACAATAACAGCACTTACAGTTGACCGGGGCAGCTGTAGCAGGGCAGAAATTTGACAAACTGACTTGTTGGAAAGGTGGTATCCTATGACGGTGGCACGTTGAAAGTCACTGAGCTCTTCAGTTAGGCCATTCTACTGACAATGTTTGTCTATGGAGATTGCATGGCGGTGTACTCGATTTTATATACCTGTCAGCAACGGGTGTGCCTGAAATAGCTAAATCAACTCATTTATTGGGGTTTCCACAAACTTTGTATATATAGTGTATTTTATGGACATTTTCTGAAATTGCAATGTAAAAACGTAAAATTAAATCCTGTGTAGCACGACAGAGCAGCGGAAGAATTTAGTGTGAGTTGTCAAGCTACAAGAAAATGGCAACCAGTGAGGCACAAACACCATTGTATAAACAACCCAAATGTATCTGTTTATGTTTTCCGTTTTGTAATTCAACTATTTGAATATTGTTACAACACTGTACACAGCCATTTCAAATGTCTATTATTTCAAAAGTTTTTTTATGTAATGTTTACTGTTAGTTTATTTCACCTTTGTTTATTATCTATTTCACTTGCTTTGGCAATGTAAACATATGTGAATTGAGAGAGGGACAGAGAAAAATGTATTGATTATTGGATACCCAACTTGTCACACCCCAATCATATAAAATCTCACAAAACAAAAAGTTCCCCCAAAAATAGCGTTTATGTTTTAACTCTCCAATGATCGAAAAGTTTAGTAGCCTTCAGTTAATCCGTTTATCTCAAACCATTCCGACACAACACCTCTGTACTAAGCTTTCTTGCATCCAAACACCATTCCCTGCCTCGCTTTCCTACCCGGTAGCTTACCCCTTTGACATCCTTCACAAAAACATCCTTTGCCATTTCTCTCTGTTTTACTTTGAGGTGTGTATATTTGTTCTTTTGGCACATCCCCAATAGCACTGTTTTTCGAATCATCGTATCTACCTCAAAGCTGTAACCAGAACCTTGGAATGCGTGGGCGTTTTGTTCCACCAGCTATTTCAACAACAGGCGCCTACCATCACCCGTGAGAGGGGGGGAGCCGAGAGTTAGACGAAGAGCTTTCACCAATATCACATCGCCATTTAGTCGTTAGATAGCCATTGTAGTTGTCAGTTTAGGATAGTCTTGCAATTTGAACGCTTTTATTAAATATATGCAAAATATTGGCCTCCTAACGGATACTTTTCATAAAAGCATAGTTGTCCCTCCCCTAAATGGTAGTAAAGTAACGTTATCCGTGTCTCTTGATTGACGGGTCCATATTTCTTTTCCTGAAAGAACGGTAAAAAACATTTTTTTTTAAATAAAGCCCTGTGAAACTGAAGAACGGTCAGCGAAAAATAACGGAGGTGGAAGAAATTGAAATATCAAGAAAGATTGTTGGGAGCATCCGAGGGACAAGTGTGAAAACAAGAAATCACTGAAAAAGAGACAAGAGTTGTGTCATTTGCATATTTCTTTAGACGTCCTTATTTTGTCAGAATTTTTGTTGTTGACTTAGGGTAAGTACACTATTGTTATTTCACAAAATAATTAATAACATAGTGTTAGTGGTTCGTTTTCTCGTGTAATTTTAGGCAAGTCTTTTGTCATAATTTTCAAATAACCTCAACAGTCGTGCAGCAATGCAAGTAAAAAACAACACGTTTAGGACAAAAGATTTTGATGGGCAGAGTGAGAACATGCCATTTATTCACCAAATTCGTACATAAATGCATATTATTTTACATTCTGCAACAGTGTGCATGCTGAGAATAATGTTAGTTTGTTATGATCATTTGAGCTGTGACCCCA
>NC_036876.1:1897279-1899950 GCF_002910315.2 Salvelinus sp. IW2-2015 | reverse complement strand
GCACTACCCTCTGTAGTGCCTTGCGGTCGGAGGCTGAGCAGTTGCCATACCAGGCAGTGATGCAACCAGTCAGGATGCTCTCGATGGTGCAGCTGTAGAACATTTTGAAGATTCGATGTCCAGACAAGCTCTCTATTTCTTCTCTACATGCATGGTGGATACCCTACGCTCCTGTGACCGTCCGGGATTTGAACCCCAGTCCTGTGTTGGTCCACTGAGCAAAAGCCTCCCATCAGTTTTCTCAATGTACTACCAGTCCATAATCACAGCGCTCTACATTTTTTTTACTGTCTGGTCAATAGCTATCAAGCCCTAGCAGTAGATTACAGATCACATTGCCGTTGCTTTTTTCTGAAAACGTTGTTGTGATGCCACTGTCTGATGTAAGCTACAGTCAGATTTGTAGAGATCTGATGGAAGTTGTGGTTTTAAGGTAAATGGTTTCTGTTGCGATCAGCTGTGTGTGTATATATATATTTATAAGCGATTGTGTGTGTATATATATATATATATATATACAATATTTATAAGCGATTGGACTTTGTGACTTCACGGTGTTGTTTACACTGTAGGTTTTAGAGGTCGACCGATTAATCGAAATGGCCGATTAATTAGGGCCGATTTCAAATTTTCATAACAATCGGTAATCGGCACTTTTGGACACCGATTATGGCCGACTACATTGCACTCCATGAGGAGACTGCGTGGCAGGCTGACTACCTGTTATGCGAGTGCAGCAAGGAGCCACGGTAAGGTGCTAGCTAGCATTAAACTTATTTTATAAAAAACAATCAATCTTAACATAATCACTAGTTAACTACACATGGTTGATGATATTACTAGTTATCTAGCTTGTCCTGCGTTGCATATAATCAATGCGGTGCCCGTTAATTTATCATTGAATCACAGCCTACTTCGCCAAACGGGTGATTTAACAAGCGCATTCGTGAAAAAAACACTGTCGTTGCACCAATGTGTACCTAACCATAAACATCAATGCTTTTCTTTAATCAATACACAAGTATATATATTTAAACCTGCATATTTAGTTAATATTGCCTGCTGACATGAATTTCTTTTAACTAGGGAAATTGTGTCACTTCTCTTGCGTTCAGTGCAACAGAGTCAGGGTATATGCAGCAGTTTGGGCCGCCTGGCTCGTTGAGAACTGTGTGAAGACCATTTTTTCCGAACAAAGACCATAATTAATTTGCCAGAATTGTACAGAATTATGACATAACATTGAAGGTTGTGCAATGTAACAGCAATATTTAGACTTAACGATGCCACCCGTTAGATAAAAGACGGAACGGTTCCGTATTTCACTGAAAGAATAAACGTTTTGCATTCGAAATGATAGTTTCCGGATTTGACCATATTAATGATCTAAGGCTCATATTTCTTTGTGTTATTATATTATAATTAAGTATGATTTGATAGAGCAGTCTGACTGAGCGGTGGTAGGCAACAGCAGGCTCATAAGCATTCATTCAAACAGCACTTTCCTGCATTTGCCAGCAGCTCTTTGCTGTGCTTCAAGCATTGCGCTGTTTATGACTTCAAGCCTATCAACTCCAGAGATTAGGCTGGCAATACTAAAGTACCTATTAGAACATCCAATAGTCAAAGGTATATGAAATACAAATGGTATAGAGAGAAATAGTCCTATGATAACTACAACCTAAAACTCCTTACCTGGGAATATTGTTAAAAGGAACCACCAGCTTTAATATGTTCTGAGCAAGGAACTTAAAGGCACTGTCACCTTAGTGTATGTAAACTTCTGACCCACTGGAATTGTGATACAGTGAATTATAAGTGAAATAATCTGTCTGTAAACAATTGTTGGAAAAAATACTTGTATCATGCACAAAGTAGATGTCCTAACTGACTTGTCAAAACTATAGTTTGTTTACAAGAAATTTGTGGAGTTGTTGAAAAACGAGTTTTACTGACTCCAACCTAAGTGTATGGAAACTTCCGATATCAACTGTAGAAAGGCTTCTGAAGTTTATAATTTCCACTTTTAAATTTCAGACCTGATTTTCCCTTGCGAAGAATGTATCAACCCACACAAATATGTGGGTTGATACAAGAAGTGAAGTGTTAAAACACACACACAGTAATTGAGATTACTACATGGATATACTGTATATTGGATCATAATAATGAAGATATTGCTTCAAATCTAGGTCTGCAGTATTCAGGGGGTTGTTGTTGTTTTTCCAACACGTCCGCTATGTGTTTGCAGGTTGTCATTTATTGTCATGAATCTTGCCCTGGAGGCAGCTCTGCAGAGTGGTCTCCAGCTGACACAGATACAGCAACCTGCTCTTTGTCTTCCATACTGTGTGTGTGTGTGTGTGTGTGTGTGTGTGTGTGTGTGCTTAGCCAAGCAATAAAAGCAATCCTATGCTTTCCCTCATCACTGAACGAGAGAGAGAAGAGAGAGAGCAGAGAGAGACGAGAGCGTCTAGCACCCTCCCTCAATATCTCCACTGAGTGCGCTAGAGTCGCTTGTTCTATTCTTTAACATTTTGTCCTTCTTTCTCTCTCTCTCTTTGTTTATGCCTCTTCTCAAAAGGCATACTTGTTCAGAACCGAACAGCATTCTTTACTCATCAACACGCTTGAAGACACAGAACAAAAGCGCCACACACACACCAC
This sequence comes from Salvelinus sp. IW2-2015, assembly GCF_002910315.2. NCBI lineage: Eukaryota > Metazoa > Chordata > Actinopteri > Salmoniformes > Salmonidae > Salvelinus > Salvelinus sp. IW2-2015. The sequence continues at coordinate 1,897,283 of NC_036876.1, read as the reverse complement.
ACAA
>NC_036876.1:1862375-1896810 GCF_002910315.2 Salvelinus sp. IW2-2015 | reverse complement strand
ACACACACACACACGCAGACCCCCCCTTCCCCCCAAACACACATGTGCACATACATACACACACACACACACATATTTGACCTTCACGCTAGGGGATATTGCTATACATATGTAGGCTCTTAATTTGAGACAGTTTTCTACAGCAGGAAAATAATCCTGCAGTAACAGGAAGTGTGAATGATGTGAATGATTATGTGGATTATAAATAATAATTTTTTTTGTAGGGATTGACACATTATTCGTTAGAGCAAATCAAGTCTAAAAATGTAAGTGGAATTACAAACTTCAGAATCCTTTTTAAAACTCAAATAGACAACAAGTTTGCATCTCCTGCCATGCAGGAAAATTCTCATCAACAAAAGAGTGATCAAATTAAGGTCTTGCATCTGTAGCCGATCCAGATAGCCAGATACAGTAGCTATAGGAGGCCACCCGGGAGCTGACAGATATCTGGCAGCGTTCAGTGAGGAAGTCAGCAAAGCCAAAATAAATCAAACGCCTAACTTCAGTGTGAATGTCAAATTGAATCTAAATTAGTCTACAAATCAAATGCACATCGTGCTTGTATAATGTTATGTTATTGACAATAGTGAGAAAGTGAATGATACAAAGCCCAATATACAGTAAACCATACCTATTAGAGGTCGACTGATTATGATTTATCAACGCCGATACCGATTATTGGAGGACCAAAAAAAGCTGATACCGATAAATCGGCCGATTTTCTTTTTAAATATATATTTTTTTATATATATATATATTTGTAATAATGACAATTACACCAATACTGAATGAACACTTATTTCAACTTAATATAATACATCAATAAAATCAATTTAGTCTCAAATAAATAATGAAACATGTTCAATTTGGTTTAAATAATGCAAAAACTAAGTGTTGGAGAAGAAAGTAAAAGTGTGCCATGTAAAAAAGCTAACGTTTAACTTCATTCGGACCACCTCGACAACATCCGGTGAAATTGCAGAGCGCGAAATTCAAAATACAAAAGTAGTATTATTAAACATTCATAAAAATACAGGTGTTATACACTATTCTTTAGCTTAGAATCTTGGTAATCGAAACGCTTTGTCCGATTTACAATAGGCTTTATGGCGAAAGCAAAGCATTTGATCGTCTGAGGACAGTGCCTCACCCACTTCCTGCATTAACATGAATTCATAAACATCACAGGTGTCGCAAAACTCAAAAATAGCGATAAAATAAATCACTTACCTTTGAAGATCTTCATCTTTTTGCAATCCAAAGGGTCCCAGTTACACAATTAATGGTCGTTTTGTTCGATAAAGTCCTTCTTTATATCCCAAAAATGTCAGTTTATTTGGCGCGTGATTTAGAAATCCACCTGTCCCAACTCGCCCAACATGCCTACAAAGGAATCTAAAAAGTTACCTGTAAACTTCGTCCAAACAATTCAAACAAAGTTTCTAATCCAACCTCAGGTACCCTAATATGTAAATAATCTATAAAATTTAAGACGGAATATACGGTGTTCAATCCAGGAGAAAAAGAACGAGGAGCGCGCACCAAAAGACAAGTCCTTCTGAGGGATACTTAAGAAGTTAACTTCTTATGGCTGCAATCCCGCTACCGGGATGATATGACAACAGCCAGTGAAAGTGCAGGGCGCCAAATTCAAACAACAGAAATCTCTTAATTAAAATTAAGATATACATGTGTCTTATATAATTTTAAAGGTAATCTTGTTGTTAATCCAACCAAAGTGTCCGATTTCAAATATGCTTTTCAGCGAAAGCACTACAAACAATTATGTTAGGTCACCACCAAACCACAATAAGCACAGCCATTTTTCCAGCGAAAGATAGCTTTCACAAAAAGCAGAAATCGAGATAAAATTAATCACTAACCTTTGATTATCTTCATCAGATGACACTCATAGGACTTCATGTTACACAATACATGCATGTTTTGTTTGATAAAGTTCATATTTATATCAAAACATCAGAGTTTACATTGGCGCGTTACATTCACTAGTTCCAAAAACATCAAGTGATTTTGCATAGCCACATCGTTTCAACAGAAATATACACATGGTATTATAGATATACCTCTCCTTAATGCAACCGCTGTGTCAGATTTCAAAAAAACTTTACGGAAAAAACAAACCATGCAATAATCTGAGACGGCGCTCAGAACAATAGCCAAATTAGCCTCCATGTTGGAGTCAACAGAAACCAGAAATTACATGATAAATATTCCCTTTGATGATATTTATCAGAATGCACTCCCAGGAATCCTAGTTCCACAATAAATCATTGTTTTGTTCGATAATGTCCATTACTTATGTCCAATTAGCTAATTTTGCTAGCATGTGTAGTACATGTGTCCAAACGCTCGCGCAGATACAGGCAAACGTCGGACGAAAACTTCAAAAAGTTATATTACAAGTCGAATAAACTGGTCAAATTTAGTAGAGAATCAATCTTCAGGATGTTGTTATCATATATATCCAATAACGTTCCAACAGGAGCATTCTTTTCAGTCTCTATAAGTAATGGAACGCATGACGATATCATGAGGAAAGTGCGTGACCAAGAACTGTCACTCTGCCAGACCACTGATTCAAACACCTCCCATTCGGTCCCACAGCACAGCATAAGCTTCATGCGTAGGAAGTGCAAACAGATCCATATATTACAGGGAATTGAATAGGCGATGACTTTAACATCGACCACTCTCAGAATTCTCACTTCCTGTTTGGATTTTTCTCAGTTTTTGCCTGCCATATGAGTTCTCGTTTATACTCACAGACATAATTCAAACAGTTTTAGAAACTCAGAGTGTTTTCTATCCAATACTAATATAATATGCATATATTAGTAACTGGCTGGAGAAGGCGTTTTACTCTGGGCACCTTTCATCCAAAGCTACTCAACACACCACACACACACACTTCATCAAGCCATAAAAAGTCACAGCTTGAGAAATTCCATGAAAAATTATGTCATGGCTTTAGAAGCTTCTGATAGGCTAATTGACATCATTTGATCAATGGAGGTGTAGCTGTGGATGTATTTTCAAGGCTCTACCTTCAATCAGTGCCTCTTTGCTTGACATCATGGGAAAATCAAAAAGAAATTGCCAAGACCTCAGAAAAAAATTGTAGAACTCCACATGCTGGTTCATCCTTGGGAGCAATTTTCCAAACGCCTGAAGGTACCCACGCTTCATACTGTACAAACAATCGTACGCGAAGAATAAAACACCATGGACCAGGCAGCCGTCATACCACTCAGGAAGGAGACGCGTTCTGTCTCCTAGAGATGAACGTACTTTGGTGCGAAAAGTGCAAATCAATCCCAGAACAACAGAAAAGGACCTTGTGAAGATGCTGGAGGAAACAGGTACAAAAGTATCTATATCCACAGTAAAACGAGTCCTATATCGACATAACCTGAAAGGCCGCTCAGCAAGGAAGAAGCTACTTCTCCAAAACCGCCATAAAAAGCCAGACTACAGTTTGCAACTGCACATGGGGCGGCAGGGTAGCCTAGTGGTTAGAGCATTGGGCTAGTTACCGAAAGGTTGCAATTTCGAATCCCCGAGCTGACAAGGTAAAAATCTGTTGTACTGCTCCTGAACAAGGCAGTTAACCCACTGTTCCTAGGCTGTCATTGAAAATAAGAATTTGTTCTTAACTGACTTGCCTACTCAAATAAAGTTAAATAAACAAATAAAATGGGGACAAAGATTGTACTTTTTGGAGAAATGTCTTCTGGTCTGATGAAACAAAAATAGACCTGTCTGGCCATAATGACCATTGTTATCCCAACCGTGAAGCACGGGGGTGGCAGCATCATGTTGTGGGGGTGCTTTGCTGCAGGAGGGACTGGTGCACTCCACAAAATAGATGGCATCATGAGGCAGGAAAATTATGTGGATATATTGAAGCAACATCTCAAGACATCAGTCAGGAAGTTAAAACTTGGTAGCAAATGGGTCTTCCAAATGGACAATGACCCCAAGCATATTTACAAAGTTGTGGCAAAATGGCTTAAGGACAACAAAGTCAAGTTATTGGAGTGGCCATCACAAAGCCCTGACCTCAATCCTATAGAAAATGTGTGGGCAGAACTGAAAAAGCGTATGAGAGCAAGGAGGCCTACACGTTGACTCAGTTACAACAGCACTGTCAGGGGGAATGGGCCAAAATTCACCCAACTTATTGTGGGAAGCTTATGGAAGGCTACCCAAAACGTTTGACCCAAATTAAACAATTTAAAGGCAATGCTACCAAATACTAATTAAGTGTATGTAAACTTCTGACCCACTGGGAATTTGATGAAAGAAATAAAAGCTGAAATAAATAATTCTCTCTACTATTATTCTGGCATTTTACATTCTTAAAATAAAGTGGTTATCCTAACTGACCTAAAACAGGGAATTTTTACGAGGATTAAATGTCAGGAATTGTGAAAAACTGAGTTGAAATGTATTTGGCTAAGGTGTATGTAAACTTCTAACTTCAACTGTATATAATAGGCCATGTATTCGTTGAAGCACAGCCCTTTCTTTGCGTTGTATAACAAAGTCGTCCCCACTCCCTCTACAAATCTGAATTCTTATTTAGCTATTAATCCCCCTCTCATGTTGCATACCCTTGAGAACAAACACACACACACACACACACACACACACACACACACACTACACAGCAAATAGTTTAACCTTTAACATCTCAAACTTTCACCCTACATTCCAAATTTAGACTGCCTCAGTGTGTGTGTTGTTTGTCAGGCGCATAGCCAGTAGAGAAAGAGAAGCCAAATGCGAAAGGGGAGCCCCTGCCAACATGATTGTTTACCCCGCTTTCCATTACACTGGAAGCTTGTTGTTGGATGAAGAGGGAGAGAGAGAGAGAGAAATGGATAGATAAAAAGGAGCGGGAGAGGGAGGGAAATAGAGAGAGGGGGGGAATAACAAGGGAGCAAGGGGTGAAGAATAGGGGGAGAGTTATAAAATACAGAGAGAGAAGGTGACAGAGAAAGATGGAGAGAGAGTGAAAGCAGACAGATCGACAAAGGTATTAGAGAGAGGGAAGAGAAAGACGAATGCAGAGGGCAAGAGAGAGAGAGAGCTAGAGAAAAAATAGACATATTATTGAGAATAGAGAGAGTGAGATCCAGGTGCTCTGATAGTTATTCAGCTCATGTTTGACTGCAGGTGTTTTAGAGACTGACTGGCCTCTCAGAGGGGTTGAACAATGCAGGGTGAGTAAGCCACTCAGACACTTCCACACACAAACGCACACACTTGGGTGTGTGAGCTGTATCTGTACAGTCGTGTTATCAGCACCCAGCAGAAACATAGCAGTACAGGGACACGCCTCAGTGAACGCAGGACGCGAGCTATAGATCAAGGTTGAGACCGAATATCCTGGAGCCACCCAGAAATAAGTTAAAATAATGGAAAAGTAACAACTCCACAACTCTGATATTCTCCCACAGGGATTCACTTACTGTAACAGTGCTTTTTCATAAAAAAAATACATCAAATATTAAAAGAATAATTGTTGATTTCGATAGGCAGATAACTGTGTCAGGGTAATTCTAATAGAACGGGTGTCCATAACTCTGGTCCTTGAGGGCTGTAAGAGTCCACAGGTTTTCATCAGGCTCTGTTCACTATGGCCTATAATAGGTCAGATGTGTGCCGTCTGTTGACTACAGGCCAGGGGTATGTCGTCTGTTGACTACAGGCCAGGGGTATGTCGTCTGTTGACTACAGGCCAGGGGAATGCTGTCTGTTATCTAAAGGCCAGGGGAATGCCGTCTGTTGGAACTTACAGGCCAGGAATGCTGTCTGTTGTCTAAAGGCCAGGGGAATGTTGTCTGTTGTCTAAAGGCCAGGGAATGCTGTCTGTTGTCTAAAGGCCAGGGGAATGCCGTCTGTTGACTACAGGCCAGGCGGAATGCTGTCTGTTTGTCTATAAGGCCAGGAAATGTTGTCTAAAGGCCAGGGGAATGCTGTCTGTTGTCTAAAGGCAGGGGAATGCTGTCTGTTGTCTAAAGCCAGGGGAATGCTGTCTGTTGTTCTAAAGGCCAGGGAATGCTGTCTGTTGTCTAAAGGCCAGGGGAATGCTGTCTGTTGTCTAAAGGCCAGGGGAATGCTGTCTTTGACTACAGGCCAGGGGAATGCTGTCTGTTTCTAAAGGCCAGGGGAATGTTGTCTGTTGTCTAAAGGCCAGGGGGGAATGCTGTCTGTTGTCTAAAGCCAGGGGAATGCTGTCTGTTGTCTAAAGGCCAGGGGAATGCTGTTCTGTTGTCTAAAGGCCAGGGGAATGCTGTCGTTGACTAAAGCCAGGGGAATGCTGTCTGTTGACTAAAGCCACGGGTAATGCTGTCTGTTATCTAAAGGCCAGGGGAATGCTGTCTGTTGTCTAAAGGCCAGGGGAATGCTGTCTGTTATCTAAAGGCCAGGGAATGCCGTCTGTTGACTACAGGCCAGGGGTATGTCGTCTTGTTGTCTAAAGGCCAGGGGAATGCTGTCGTTGATTAAAGGCCAGGGGTATGTCGTCTGTTGACTACAGGCCAGGGGTATGTTGTCTTAAAGGCCAGGGAATGCTGTCTGTTGTCTAAAGGCCAGGGGAATGCTGTCTGTTGTCTAAAGGCAGGGGAATGCGTCTGTTGTCTAAAGGCCAGGGGAATGCTGTCTGTTATCTAAAGGCCAGGGGAATGCCGTCTGTACTACAGGCCAGGGGTATGTCGTCTGTTGTCTAAAGGCCAGGGGAATGCTGTCTGTTGTTAAAGGCCAGGGATATTCGTCTGTTGACTACAGGCCAGGGGTATGTTTGTCTAAAGGCCAGGAAATGCTGTCTGTTGCTAAAGGCCAGGGGGAATGTGTGCTGTTTCTAAAGGGCCGAGGAATGTTGTCTGTTGTCTAAAGGCCAGGGGAATGTTGTCTGTTGTCTAAAGGCCAGGGGAATGTTGTCTGTTGTCTAAAGGCCAGGGGAATGCTGTCTGTTGTCTAAAGGCCAGGTGTATGGAGTTGGCTCTCTGGCCAGTCAGTCAATGATTGATCAATGAAGGGTGAACAGAGAACCAACAGAGACCGGGATGGGACACAGCAGATCTCAAGGGCACTGACCTGTATTACCTTGTATCAAAGCAATATCTACTGTAGCCACGTAATACCATCCATTCCACAACAGAAAGATGTGATTTCTGGAAAGCTAAAGAATAGCATCCACTTGAGGGAGATGAGACTCTGTGGTGAAAAGCATCCAGAAAGATGTGTTTCCTCAGATGACTTACTGATCCTTTAGCTGTGTTTCTGTGTTCTTCTGTTCTGATTCATGATCCTCTTCAGATTCATGATCCTCTTCTGTTGGCAGAACCAATCGAGAGATCAGGGCTCATATTTATCAAGCGTCTCAGAGAAGAAGTGCTGAGCTGATCTAGGATCAGCGATTTAGATCATAATGAATCAAATTATTATGAACAGGGAGGACCTGATCCTAGATCAGTTCTTCTACTCTGAGACGCCTGATGGTCAGAGGCCCATATCTGTGTCACTACTCCTTGTAACACTTGGTAGTCTCTGTAGTGGAAGAAGTCTATCCAGGTGGCAGAGTAATGAGGTAGAAATGGTCCGAAAGGTTGTTGACATTTCGCATATTGGTCCAAGGCTGCCTGATAGCGGTTCAAAGACCTGACGCCGTGGCAGTCGAAGCTCACTTGAGAGAGCTGAACTATTCTATCACAGAGTAATATTGTAGTCCTTGATGGTGAATCAACAATCAACACGGTCCTGTGTGGCTCAGTTGGTAGAGCATGGCGCTTGCAACGCCAGGGTTGTGGGTTCATTCCCCACGGGGGGACCAGGATGAATATGTATCAACTTTCCAATTTGTAAGTCGCTCTGGATAAGAGCGTCTGCTAAATGACTTAAATGTAAACAAGTGTTTACTTCACTGAAGCTACACTTACAGTATTCCTCATACCTGGGTTGCATTCACTGGAGAGCATAATAATAGAAATATCAGATAGATCAGATAGAAATATATTATGTAGAACAGATATGCTTCTATGGAGTGAGCATATGGAATTGGCCATTGTTACCTTGCGTTGATTTTATAGTGTACCATTTCTAGTGTTGATTCAGGTGTTAAATTAACACTAATTTGTGTAAAATTACCCCAGTGTTGGTGTTAAGACAACCAGGGTTAAATCAAAACCACGCCCGTCATTCTCATATTTCCCAGCATGCTCTATTACAGTTAGATTTTTGAATTGTTTGTTTCAATATTTCAATATCTATACTTATTGCACTCGTTACTGAAATGGTTGTTCCAGTTGAGATACTTTAGGGCATGGTTTCCCAAACTCAGTCATGGAGACCTCAAGGCGTGCACGTTTTGTTTTTTGCCCTGGCGCTACACAGCTGATTTTAAATAATTAACTTATCATTACGCTTTAATTATTTGAATCAGCTGTGTAGTACTAGGTCAAAAGCCAAAACGTTCACCCCTTGGGAGTCCCCAGGACAGAGTTTGGGAAACACTGCTGGGTAGTCTTATATCTTAGTCTCCCCAACCCGGCAGTCATTCTGAATGCAGGTTGTGGGTGAATAAAAATGATAACTGTTGGATATCCCCACGCTGGCTGGGTTCCAAGATGTAAGATGACGCCGGACTGGATGGCCGCCATATTGAAAGTTCCGAGCCAACTTTGCTATTTTATGATTTTGTCTATTTTCACAAAAGGTATCCGCTATCATTTCTTACAACCAACTTGCCAGTGTACAGTCACTTGATAATAAGATGGATTGGTGCGGCTGGCTTCCGGGTTAAGCGAATACTGTGTCAAGAAGCAGTGCTGCTTGGCAGGGTCGTGTTTCGGTGGACGCATGGCTCTCGACCTCTGCCTCTCCCGAGTCTGTGCGGAAGTTGCAGCGATGGGACAAGACTGTACCTACCAATTGGATATCACAAAATTGGGGAGAAAAAGGGGTACAAAGTAATTAAAAAATATATAATTATTTTTATTTTTATATGAAATACAAAAAAATTTACAAAAAAACTACTTACTGCTATTCTAGTTGCCGGTGAATTTAATGCCACGTCGTTATGAAACGTGATACCCAATTTATAAGGTGAATGCACCAATTTGTAAGTCGCTCTGGATAAGAGCGTCTGCTAAATGACTTAAATGTAAATGTAAATGTACATCAACACGTCTCCCTCAAAAGTCCTAGGACACTGTTATTCTACCCGCAAGCATGCAAGGCCCTCCCTTGTCGGCCATTCGGCAAATCAGATCATGTTTACAAGCAGAAGCTCAAACAGGAATTACCCGTCACTCGCTCTGTTGTGAAATGGTCACCAGAATCATAGATTATGCTACAGGATTATGCTGATGATACTGATTGGAATATGTTTCGGGACTCCGACGATTACATCAACGTGCTAACCACCTCCATCACCGGCTTCATTAGGAAATGCATTATCGACATTCTCCCCACAGTGAAGGTTCGCTGCTTCCCCAATCAAAAGCCCTGGATTAACACTGAGGTTGGCGATAAACTAAAGGACAGGGCTGCCGCACACAGGGCTATCACAGACAACCCTGAGGCTACGGCTGAGAACAGGAACAAGTACACAATATAACCTCCGCAGAGCAAAAGGTCAATATAGGAATTAGGTGGAATCATACTACATAGGCTCTGACGCCCGCCGCATGTGGCAGGGGCTACAGTCATTACGGATTACGAAGGAAGACCCAGCCGTGATCTGCCCAATGATGCCTCTCTACCAGACAAACTCAATGCATTATATGCACACTTTGACAATAACAAGATTGTGCGGGGCCGCCACTGACTAAAGGCCAGGGGAATGCTGTCTGTTGTCTAAAGGCCAGGGGAATGCGATGTGAGATGTGAGGGCCGCCAATGACTCAGAAGATTGGATGATCTCACTCTGAGGCCGACGTAAGTGAAGTCTTTAATCAGGTCAACCGATGATATTCCAGGGCGCGTTCTCAGTAGCATGTGCAGAACAGCTGGCAGGCATATTCACGGTAATTCTCAACCTCTTCTTGTCCCAGTCTGTAATCCCCACATTCATGTCCACATTCTTGTCCCCCAGAACACCATTGTCCCCTCCAAACTCGTCACCAAGCTTAGGAACCTGGGACTGAACACCTCCCTCTGCAACTGGATCCTGTACTTCCTGACAGGCCAACCCCAGGTGGTGAGGGTAGGCAACTTCAACTCCGCCATGCTGACCCTCAGGAGTGTGTGCTTAGTCCCCTCCTGTATTCACTGTTCACCCATGACTGTCTGGCCACGCATGACTCCAACACCATCATCATATTTGCTAACGAAACAACGGTGGTAGGCCTGATCACCGGCGACAATGAGCCAGCCTACAGGGAGGAGGTCAGTGACCTGGTAGTGTGGGGCTGGAACAACAACCTCTCCCTCAACGTCAGTACCACCAAGGAGCTGATAGTAGACTACAGAAAACGGGGGTCGAACACATCCACATCAACAGGACTGCAGTGGAGCAAGTTGAAAGTTGAAAGTTCTTTTGTGTCTAAATCACTAGGAACTTAAAATGGTTCACACACATGCTTACAGTCGTGAAGAAGGCGCGACAACGCCTCTTCACCCTCAGGAGGTTGAAAAGGTTTGGCATGGGCCCGCAAATCCTCAAAGTTATAGAGCTGTACCATTGAGAGCATTTTGACTGGCTGCATCACTGCTTGGTATGGAAGTTGCACCGCCCACAATCGCATGACGCTACAGAGGGTGGTGCGGACAGCCCGGTACATCACTAGGACCGGGCTCCATGCCATCCAGGACCTCTATACTGACTACATACATGCACACCAACTCACATACAATCATCATATACGCTTCTGCTACTCTGTTTATCATATATCCTGATGTCTAGTCACCTTACCCCTATACATATCTATCGATCCAGTATCCCTGCCCATTGTAAATATGGTAATGACCTTGACCCTGTATATAGCTTACTTCATCGTGTTCATTGTGTTCTTCTTATTTTATGTGTTTTTATTGTGTTTTTGTTCTACCTTGTTATTTTTAGTAATACACTGTTATTGATTACTGCATTGTTGGGTTTAGAGCCTTCAAGAAAGGCATTTCACTGTACTTGTGCATGTGACCTTGAAACTTGAATTACACATCACTTTGCAAGTCAGGATAATGTGACTTGGAGGTCTGATGTTGCCTGTAAATCATGCGTTTCAGGCCACTCTATTAGGGTAAAACTAGCCCCTCAAAATAAGTCCTTATCAAATATGTGTTGTATTGTGTTAATTCCTTTAATGTTAATGATTTTTTTTCATTTTTTTTCTTTTGGAAAAGTTTTGTTGAATTTCCTTTTAAAACAGCTCATATTTTCGCACATCATTTTATACACATAAAAACGGCATAAAATTATAAAACACAGTATTTGAATATTTACATTTAAATTAGTTAAAAAGTACATGTTGTTATAAACAATAGAAACAACCATGAATAAAAGTACGTTTTCTTGTAAAAAACATCCAATTCTGTAAAAGCCATTTAAAATGTGTACAAATTATTTAACAAAGATAAGTACATGTATCACTTTGTTGAAAGGCTGTTGAAAGGCTGTCTTCGGTCCTTTGTACAGGAACAGGGTGAGTCCTTATCAAACTCGCCCCCTCCTGCTCCTCCGAATCAATTGACGTCCAGTCCGTCGGGGCCCAGAGGAGATACCTCCCCTAGGCGCCGCAGCGCTGTCAGATCGTGGCCGCCGGGGCATTGGCTGTTGTGTGGGACGCTTCGCCTGGAGTCGAGGCCCCCTTTCTTCTGTACCACCCCAGGGCTACCATGGCCACTGCCTGGGGGGTGGTCTCTACTCGTTTTGCTACCAGCAGGTTGCGGGAGGACCACAGTGCATCCTTCACACGTGAGGGAGGGCCAGAGCTTGGTGAAGGCCTTCGGCCCACCCCATACAGCACGAACTGGGGCGTTAGGTCCTCCCCTGCTGGCAGAAACAGGGAGATCAGGGGGCCTGCTCCCTTCCATAGGTCCCTGGTGGCTCTGCACTCCCAGAGCAAGTGCCCCACCGACTCATCTTGGCCGCAGCGTGGTCGGGGGCACGCGGATGTCCTCGCCATTCTTCGGGAGTGCATAATGGCCCTGACCGGGAGGATCTCATGGGCGACCATCCAGGACAGGTCCCGGTGTCGGTTCAGCAGAGCAGGATAGGCCATGTTGCGCCAAACCGTTGTGGGCTCGCCTGTAGCAAGCCCGCGCACTGGACACACTGGTTCCCYCTCCTGCACAAGAGAGAGAAGAGAGCAATGTTTAGTTAAAACRGTGACTGCCTCTWTTTCAAGTTTAAAATGTATTAAAAACTTTTGGAGCTGGACGTAGTGTGTGGGGAGCAGGAAAGAGACTGGGGCTCGCAGGTCGACCGGGATCAGCCTCAGGGTCCTGAGGTAAGATCCCAGCCAGAACCGTGCGACGGCCTGGGTCTTTTTGTTGACTGGGAAGTTGGCAAGAGGAAATGTAACACTGTATAGCAGCTGCCCAGGAACAAGTAGAGATCAGGCAAGCCTTAATGATCAAATATTTGCTAAGGATCTCACTTAGTGAAGGTCACAGTACTGAAAATGGATGAATGCAACAAAGAAATGTCTCTTCACTAACAAATACAGTCATGGGTGATAACTTTACAATTCACTCGAAAGGCAAGGCACTCTGGGAAATATTCAAATAAGGCTTTACACAAAGCAATGTCTTAATTTAACACTGAAAAGTGTGGACCAGTATAGACACTGGACCAGTTTTATATTTCACACTCTCAGTGTTGATTTAACACTGGAGTATTTGCTGTGCAGTGCGCAACATTTCTATCTCACGTTTTCAGAATGTTGCGCCCTCCTGAACGCAACCATGCCGCCTTCATAAGCTTCATGATTTTTAAACTGAACACATTGAGTTACATATGGCAGCTGTACTGACTACTCCACCGAATGGTCAGATTATATCCAAAGCCTGTGTAAACACAATTATCCAGCGAGAGCTATTTCCTGATGCGTAAAAGCTGATTTGCGTGTCAGGCTACCAAGCGCTTCAGGACCGATAACGGAAGCTAAGCAGCTGTTGAATAACATCCATAATACAAAGAGCAAACTGTTGAGAGCTAGAGACAGAGATATACATAGAGAGAGAGGGATGGGTGTTCAGCAGCCAACAGTCTCTTAGCTCCCCATCTCTCTCTCCCTCCATCTCTATGTAGTGACAGACGGTACCTCCTGTGCAGTTTAACCATTTTTACACGCTCTAAAACACACTGACTCACACACAGGGAGAGAGTGTGCTTGAGAGAGAGGGCAAGAGAGGAGAAGAGAGAGAGAAGAGATAAAGAGGGGCGGACAGAGAGAGAAGGAGGGTGGGAGCAAAGGAGAAAGGAACAGAGAGAGATAGCAAATGACAAATTGGCTGTATATACATACAGTGCCTTAATAAGAAAGTATTCATACCCCTTGAATTAATTTTTTTTTTTGATTGTTTTGTCACTGACCTAGACCATGTTCAAAGTGGAACGATGTTTTTCAATAATTTTACAAATGACAAGCTGAAATGTCTTGAATCAATAAGTATTCAACCCCTTTATGGCACCCCTAAATAAATTCAAGAGTAAAAATGAGCTTAACAAAGTTACCTAATACATTGAATGGACTCACTGTGCAATAATACTGTTTACATGATTTTTTATGACTACCTCATCTCTGTACTCAACTCATAAAATGATCTGTAAGGTCCCTCAGTCGAGCATCGAGATTCAACCACAAAGACCAGGAAGGTTTTCCAATGCCTCGCAAAGAAGGGCACTCACTATGAGGCCAATGTTAACTTTAAAACAGTTAAAGAGTTTAATGGTTGTGATGAGAGAGAGAGAGAGAGAGAGAGAGAGAGAGAGAGAGAGAGAGAGAGAGAGAGAGAGAGAGAGGCTAATACATAATCAACCTAACCGCTAGTCACATGACTGAATGATTGCCACATTCCAGTCGATAGCTAACCAACTAGCTCTGGCACATGACACATTGTGGCTGATCATTTTGTGAAACAGTGTGATGCAATGCTGCTGCCTGTGTAGAGCTCCGGTCTGAAGTAGTGCACTATATAGGGAATTGGGATGATGTCACTGTTTGTTGATTTGCAGAGAGCTGATTGACATTGTTATCCAAGATTAGGGCTTGTATTGTAATGAATTACTTGTGTACAACCAAACTGTACCGGGTGATTGTCTCTCTGATAATTATTCCGTTACCATTCCATAAAATTACTTTCCTGTCATGTGGCATTAGATTTGACATCTAGTCGCTCGCTATTAAAATGTTAATTTCTGTATTTGAAAGTACTAATATTATGAAGGGGATAAAATATCTTCTACGTTCTGAATAATGGAGTGGAATAAAGGCGCTTGTGAAGTGGTAGCATCGCCGCCTCCAGCTCACATATCTATGCTGTCAGCAAGGGTTGGAGTCCAGCCTACTGTCCTTTAAAATGTCATACAAATCTATATATATGACCCAGCACCCCTTTTCTGTCTTATGTAGAAACATTTGAAATTGTGTTTTTCACATTGGATAAAAGTTGAGATTCTTCAAAAACACTGCAGTTGAGCAACAATGGGAAGGTATTTCTGCTTTGAAAGGTGATAAACTTGTAACCCCACTTTTGACAAAATTAGCCTTGAATGTTTTGGTACACATACCGGAGAGCTCTTCTTTGTCTACACCCATTCAGCATCGTTCACACACTCTTAAGCCTTATCCTCACCCATCTCTTTAAGGATTCACATGTGAGGCCATGTGCTTAGCAGAGTGAGCCAGGTAGTGTAGTAAACAACCAAAGATTTCAAGAGTAAAAGTGTTGAAGATAGTAGCCTACAATAAGGAAACGCTCCAGGTCAAAATACACTTGATCTAGTCCTTGGTCTGTATCCTAATCTGACTTTGGTGCAGGTCATGTTGTTCTTCATTACCGTCTCTGGTAAACACACACTATATCAAATAAATACGTTTATTTGTCACATGCACAGGATACAGAAGGTGTATTTTTGAATGTGTGAAATGGTTACTTGCATAGTAACAATATCAAAAACAGAAAGTGTCCAGATAAATATTTTATCATTATTAGATGATGCTTACCCAGACACATGTGTCTAAATTGATGGGTCATGTGAAAGAGAGGCTATATAGCCACCCCCCAGCCACATCTAGCTAGGTGGATGGGTCTCAATTGTCTACACCTGTTCACATGTTCATGAAGTAAAATAAATGGCCGTAATCACCCCATGACACACCTGGCTAACTTGATGGGCCATGTACTCATCTGGTGAAGTGGAGTCTTGTTTGGACATGTATATTAACTGCTAAACAATGAACCATAATGCCAACCCATACAGTACTAGCAATACAAATGGATGGTCATATCGTGGCACCCCATATTATCGGCATATTCAACAGCGTTTAAGAAGTATATTACCTTCAACAGTGTTATCTTGTGATCAAGCTGTCAATGTTTTGTGATTATTGGTGTCGTAAAAATGTTAGCTAACGGGTTAGCAATTAGCATGTTTGACATTTCAGTGGAAATACTACTATTTGTGGTTCAGTAAAGAAAATAAGTCTGCATACCACTGCTGGCTTTCTTCTGAGGCTAAGCAGGGTTGGTCCTGGTCAGTCCCTGGATGGGAGACCAGATGCTGCTGGAAGTGGTGTTGGAGGGCCAGTAGGTGGCACTCTTTCCTCTGGTCGAAAAAAAAAAAATATCCCAATGCCCCAGGGCAGTGATTGGGGACACTGCCCTGTGTAGG
Source organism: Salvelinus sp. IW2-2015 (assembly GCF_002910315.2). Taxonomy (NCBI): domain Eukaryota; kingdom Metazoa; phylum Chordata; class Actinopteri; order Salmoniformes; family Salmonidae; genus Salvelinus; species Salvelinus sp. IW2-2015. The sequence goes on along the minus strand of NC_036876.1, from coordinate 1,880,942 downwards.
GTGCTGCCTTTCGGATGGGACGTTAAACGGGTGTCCTGACTCTCTGAGGTCATTAAAGATCCCATGGCACTTATCATAAGAGTAGGGGTGTTAACCCCGGTGTCCTTGCTAAAATTCCCAATCTGGCCTTCAAACCATCACAGTCACCTAATAATCCCCAGTTTCAATTGGCTCATTCATCCCCCTCTTCTCCAAGGATAGCAAGGATTATCTGCACATACTGAGAAGCTCATGTTATAGACAGAAGCATGCTACATGGCAGACCAATCCGAATTCATCTCTCAGTCATGTCCAGTCCATCCATGGCTAGCAGGATGGTTCTTGTCTTTTTCCGTGGCTGAACCAACTAGGCTTGTAATTTCATTTTTTTTGTTGTATTTACAGATGCATACAAGTTTGTTATTAAGGCATATGAAAGTTCACATGTTCCAGGAGGCATTTTTGCCAAAAAACACATTTTGATGAGAATGATTCATTTCCTGAAACGGGTAACATATTTATAAAGTAACCTACTTCTTCTCTGAAGGATATCCTGTCCCTAAATTGCAACAGCCTGACGGAATAGAAAACACACATCTAGGGAAGGGATGTGCCAATGGTTAGCCACAAGCCAAGCTACAACCGCCATTTCATCATCCATCAGCCTTCAATGTGCACTTCCTCATTTCAGACAGGCTACTGTTTTGGGCACGGTCGATTTGATACGGAAAGAATAAAAAAACAGGCTATATTATTAGGCTCACAAGTCGATGATGTGCTATTTATCAAACAGTGACAGTGATGATTATATTAAGACGATTCAGGAGTACTCAACCTCCAAGTCGCTGTGAAGAGAGAGAGAGAGATGGGCAGAGTGTCGAGGGATGTTCTCTGTGTTTGAGACACACAGAGTCACAGGCACCTTAGGGGCCACACACACACTGGGATTACAGTTGAATAATGTCACCTTGGCACTACATTCTGCCTAATGTGGCCAATGTACGTCCCTCTGCTTGTTCTGTTTCTCTCTCTCTCGCTATCCCTCCATCAACCCTTATTCTTCCTAGTTAATTATATTGCTAACTTTAATTAGTAAATCACTTCCATGAAGTCCCGTGGAACTGCATAAATCCCAGTGGATTAAGGCAGAGTGTGTGTGTGTGCGTGTGCGTGTGAGAAAGACGCTTGAATTGTAATGTGTTTTCATTCATAAACGTGTTTATCTTCTCTAGGACTTGAACAAGTGACGCCATGACGACGGAGATGCAGGAGATCGCCATCACAGAGGAAAAACCTTTACTTCCTGGTCAGCCCGATCCTACAAAGGTACACACACATACTGTACACACACATACTGTACACACACACAGGCACATACACACACATACATACACACTGCCACATGCAGGCTGCCACATCCAGTCTTCAGAAAGTATTTACACCACTTGATTTCTAACACATTTTGTTGTGTTACATGGTGGGATTAAAATGGATTGAATTGTAATTTCTTTTGTCAACGATCTATACAGAATACTCTGTAATATCAAAGTGGAAGAAAAAGTACAAGATTGTAAAATAAAAAATACTAATATATCTTGATTTAGATAAGTATTCATCCCCCTGAGTGAATACATGTTAGAATCCCTTTTGGCAGTGATTACAGCTGTGAGTCTTTCTGGGTACATTTCTAAATGCTTTGCACACCTGGATTGTACAATATTTGCACATTATTTCAAAATTCTTCAAGCTCTGTCAAGGTGGTTTTTGATCATTGCTACACAACCATTTTCAAGTCTTGCAATAGATTTTCAAGCTGATTTAAGTCAGTACTAGGCCACTCAGGAACATTCAATGCCGTCTTGGTAAGAAACTGCAGTGTATATTTGACCTTGTGTTTTAGGTTATTTTCCTGCTGAAAGGTGTTGGAAAGCAGACTGAACCAGGTTTTCCTCTAGGATTTTTCCTATGCTTATCTCTGTTCCATTTATTTTTATCATAAAAAAACTGGTTCTTGCCGAAGATAAGCATACCCATAACATGATGCAGCCACCACCATGCTTGAAAATATGAAGAGTGGTACTCAGTAATGTGTTGTGTTGGATTTGCCCCAAACATAACACTTTGTATTCAGGACATAAAGTACATGTCTTTGCCACATTTTTTGCAGTTTTACTTAAGTGCCTTATTTCAAACAGGATGCATGTTTTGGAATCTTTTTATTTTGTACAGGCTTCCTACTTTTCACTGTGTCAGTTAGGTTAGTATTGTGTAGTAACTACAATGTCGTTGATCCATCCTCAGTTGTCTCCTATCACAGCCGTTAAACTGTTTTAAAGTCATGGCGAAATCTCCTTCATCTCCGGCAACTGAGTTAGGAAGGACGCCTGTGTCTTTGTAGTGACAGGGGTATTGATACACCATCCATAGTGTTATTAATAACTTCACCATGCTCAAAGGGATATGCAATGTCTGCTTATACATTTTTTTGCCATCTACCAATAGGTGTCCTTCTTTGCGTGGCATTGGAAAACCTCCCTGGTCTTTGTGGTTGAATCTGTGTTTGAAATTCACTGCTCGACTAGGGACCATACAGATTATGTGTGGCGTACAGAGATCAAAAATCATGTTAAACACCTTTATTGCACACTGTTAGTCCATGCAACCTATTATGTGACTTGTTAAGCACATTTTTACTCCTGAACATATTTAGCCTTGCCATAACAAAGGGGTTGAATACTTATTGACTCAAGACATTTCAGCTAGCCATTAAAAATGTCTAAAAACATAATTCCACTTTGACATTATGGGGTATTGCGTGTGACAAAAAAAACGTAATTTAATCCATTTTAAATCGGCAACAAAATGTGTTCAAAGTCAAGGGGTGTGTCTTTGTGTGTGTGTGTGTGACTGCATGTGTTCTCGTGTGTGTACTTGTGTAGTTGCTGGGCTAGGCTGGCTCAGACATGAGAGCTTGGTTGATGTCATAGCCCTGAGGGTGTGTAAGAGGAGAAGCTCTTCTTCTGTTGTTGTGCAGAACAGAGCTGGAGAGGAGGGTTGAGATGTGTTGTCTCAGTGCTGCCATCTGCTGACTGTGGACTGTTAGTGGAATTACAGACTCAAATGCATGAACCAGGACCATATTCCAAGAGTGTCTCAGAGTAGGAGTGCTAATCTATGATATCAGGTCCGCCGTGTCCATAATCATAATACATTGATCTTATTCATTATGATGTAAAAGATAGAAACTTATCCTACTTTGTGAATACGGGCACAGGACTCGTGTTAGTGGGTTTATACTGTGAAAAGTATTTGCCAATGAACAGCTTTAAATATTCAAGAGGTTCCAAGATGTACTTCAAAATTATATTGTGTGTCAGATATATGTCTGGTTCTGCCTACTGTTGTACCCAAAACCAATAGAGACCTGAACGGTTTTCTCCATCTTTGTAGGATGTTGAGGCTGCAGCTCGGATACTGTTGGACCAGGGCCAGGTAACACTGTTTCTGAATAAATGACCGTGTGTCGTGTCTGTGTCAGTGAAGGTATGATTGTTCAACATATGTTTGTGTGTGTATGGTTTTATTTCTGTATGTGGAAGAATGTTCACTGTGCATATTTGAGTGTGTGTGTGTGTGCGTAGCTTAGTGTTATGGTAGTATATGTGTGTAACTCTCTCCCTCCCTCTCAGGAACACAGTATTGAGACTCCACATGGTCTCCTCCACGTGACTCTCCATGGAACCTCCAACACACGCCGTCCCGCCATCCTCACCTTCCACGACGTGGGCCTGGACAGTGAGTCTCTGTCTCTCTCTCTCCTTTTATTACTCTGTCTTTACCTTTAATCGCTGCTTTGTTTCCCTTTCCTCAGTCATCCCCTACAGCAATATGCCTTTTTTAGTTTTGAGTTTCTCTTCAGTTCTGCGACTGCCCTTTCTTCAACTTTTTCTTTTTTATGGTGAATGATTTATGCTTTTCAAGTTCTGACTTTCACTTTTTCTTTCTCTCTCGTTCCCACTCTCTTTCTCCACATCTCTCTCTTTCTCACATCTCTCTCTCTTCTCTCTCTCTCTCTCTCTCTCTCTCTCTCTCTCTCTCTCTCTCCTCTCTCTCTCTCTCTCTCTCTCTCTCTCTCTCCCTCTCTCTCTCTCTTCTCTCTCTCCCAGGTAAAAGCTGCTTCTCTCCTCTGTTTAAGTTGAGGAGATGCAGGAGATAGTGAAGAACTTTACCCTTGTCCACATCGATGCCCTGGCCAAGAGGAGGGGCCACCGCCTATCCTATGGGGTGTGTGTGTGTGTGTTGTGTGTGTGTGTGTGTGTGTGTGTGTGTGTGTGTGTGTGTGTGTGTGTGTGTGTGTGTGTGTGTGTGTGTAGTGTGTGTGGTGTGTGTGTGTGTGTGTGTGTGTGTGTGTGTGTGTGTGTGTGTGTGTCGTGTGTGTGTGTGTTTAATTGTTCATATAAACATGTTCTCGCTCATGTGTTTTAGATACCAATATCCGTCCATGGAGCAAATTGCAGAGATGATCCCTGCTGTCCTGACGTATTTCAAGTGAGTCAAACTTATTTCATCGTCATTATATAATACTTGCTTGTTTACTGTCTTGTCCACCACAAAAAAATGTATTACTTAGTATTCTCAAACGTATACTGGCATTCACAACAGACATGTGGTCACTAACAGAAACTCTGTCACTAAGTCGATACTCTGTACTGAAATACAGATGTATATTACAGTCCAGACATGTCTATCCATGTGGTCACTATCAGAAACTCTGTCACTAAGTCTGTACTCCCTGTTCTAGTTTCCGTACTGTCATCGGAATTGGAGTGGGATCGGGTTCTTACATTCTCTCCAGGTTCACAGTGAGTGTGTTCTTATCATGTTACTTCCCCCTGTATCAGTTCATACAGCTGCCCTGCCATAAATCACATTATAAACACGGTAGTTCGAGCACTGAATGCTGATTGGCTGAAAGACGTGGTATATCAGACCGTATACCACAGGTATTACCAAAAATGACTTTTTACTGCTCTAATTAAGTTGCTAACCAGTTTATAATAGCAATAACAATAATAGCAATATTGCTTAAGTATACTATGCTGTTAGTTCTGTTATGTTATATATCTTGGTACTAGTCTGTGCATTGAACTAACATGGGTTAGTGTAGTGGGGTAATGTTTATCATATAACCATATTATATATACCCCATATTAGACCCATAATAAGACTAAGCAATTAATGGACAAAGTCTATTAGAAAGTATATCTGACTCCATTTAACATTCTAGTAAACCCTCAAATGTGATCCGTAATAAGACTAAGCAATTAGCCCATGACATGAATTATCTGACTCCATAAGATGAATCGCAATAGGCCAGAGCCTAAAGTTGAACCAGGTGCAATCAGCTCTTATGGGTTTAGCTGGCTAAGATCAAGGAATGGTCATGAGAAGTGAATATCAAATCAAGTATTATTTTAATAACTTTGTAAAGTGAATGGATTCACATACAAGGCATAAAGCTTAAGTTACAAACCATTAACAAGCATTATGAAGCATTACCCTAGGCATTACCCTAAGCATTACTCTAGGCATGTAGATCATATGTCTGTGTGTAGTGAGAATTAGCATCAAACAATATTTAAAAAATGTAAAAACGAATGTGTTTGGTTGCTAAGTTATCTACATGTTCTCCACCGACAGGTCATAAGAGCAATTGCAATTTCTAAGCAGAGGGTCTGCAAAATAAATGTGTTAAAGTGTGTTTAGACCCAATCAGGAAGTAGAGACTTGACTGCATCTTTAAACATGGATGAAATGGTATATGACTAAATCACTGTTCTGTCTCGAGAGACAGAGCTGTCAACAAAATGTATTTCAAACCTGACAAAATCACATTCAAATATCAGTTTAAAGCTGTGCTATCTTTAGCAGGCCGCCTTCTATCAGATGAGGATGACAGCAACATTCAGAATAAAACGTGTGAGATCTAAAGCTCACCCACTGCTTGTGTGAATCAAATATGATTTACACAACTTTGTAAACCCAGTCTGAGCAGAGAGAACATAGTTTAGGTTGAGCCTGCATTAGCAAAATAGCAAATAGCATTAGCAAAATCTTGCTATATAATTATCTCCTCAGTGTATCCCAGTGCTTGCTTCTTTTTGTCAGTTCATACAATTCAGCAGTCTAAGATACTATATATGAACTATTGTCGTGGAAATTCAGTACTGTGAAAGACTTGGTCATTTCATCAAACAATCATCTTTATTTAATATCGATTAATTATTTCAATAATGAGGCTTGTCAACCCCCCCCCCCCCACACACACTTTAGGTGCCTTTTGGCAAACTCCAAGCGAGCTGTCATGTGCCTTTTACTGAGGAGTGGCTTCCGTCTGGCCACTCTACCAGAAAGCCTGATTGGTGGAGTGCTGCAGAGATGGTTGTTCTCCCATCTCCACAGAGGAACTCTAGAGCTCTGTCAGAGTGACCATCGGGTTCTTGGTCAGCTCCGTAACCTAGGCCCTTCTACCCCGATTGCTCAGTTTGGTCGGGCGGCCAGCTCTAGTCATTTTTATTATTAGATAAAAATAAAAAAAGTTTAATAACTAGTCAAGTCAGTTAAGAACAAATTCTTATTTACAACGACGGCCTTGGTAGTTCCAAACTTCTTCCATTTAAGAATGATGGATGCCACTGTGTTCTTGGGGACCTTCAATGCTGCACCTGATCTCAATTTTGGGTCTCATATCAAATGGTCTGAATACTTTTGTAAATAAGGTATTTCTGTGTATCTAAAAATGTGTTTTCGCTTTGTCATTATGGGGTATTATGATTAGATTGCAAAAAAAAAGAAGATTTAATCCATTTAAGAATAAGGCTGTAGTGTAAGAAACTGTGGAAAAAGTCAAAGGGTCTGAATACTTTCCGAAGCCACTGTTAATACTGACAAATGTTTTACTCTCGCTTTCATTTACTCTCTCTCTCTCTCTTCTCTCTCTCTCTCTCTCTCTCTCTCTCTCTTCTCTCTCGCTCTCTCTTCCTCTCTCTCTCTCTCTCTCTCTCTCTCTCTCTCTCTCTCTCTCTCTGTCTCTGTCTTCTGTCTCTGTCTCTGTCTCTCAGATTGCCCATCCAGACTCAGTTGAAGGTCTGGTTCTCATCAACATGGACCCTGAGACCAGAGGGTGGATGGACTGGGCGGCCCAGAAGGTTACTCTCCGTTTAATATGTTTAAAAATATATATTTTAAAGTCTTTTGTATTAAATATTATCATTACTCGGAAGCCCAGAAGGTTCTTTTGTATTTGTATTTATTATGGATCCCATTTGCAACTACAATTCCCGGGGTCCAGCAAAATAAAGGCAGTATATACCATTTTAAAAACATTACATTTCATTCACAGCACATTAAGTGTGTGCCTTCAGGCCACTACTCACCACATATCTACAACACAAAATCCATGTATGTGTGTGTGTGTATAGTGCGTATGTTATCATGTGTGTGTGCATGTGTCTGTGCCTATGTTTGTGTTGCTTCACAGTCCCTGCTGTTCCATGAGGTGTTTTTTAATCTGTTTTTTAAATATAATTTTACTGCTTGCATCAGTTACTTGATGTGGAATAGAGTTTCATGTAGTCATGGCTCTATGTAGTACTGCCCTCCTCCCATAGGTAGGAATTACTTTTGCTTCCCTCCAGGCCTGAGGGCACACACTTTCTAGTAGGCTTAAATTGAAGATATGGCAAATAAGAGTGGCAAAATTGTCCGCTATTATCCTAAGTAACTTTATTGACCACCAAATCCCCTAGTTTCAGACTCCTAATTATCCTTACCCCTCTGAAGACTATCCACTTCCACGCCAGTCAGAAGATCTTAAGTGTTTTATCTCTGAACACTAAACGTTGGTTTCTCCACGACTGTAGGATAAGGGGAACAGGGGGTGTGTTCATGAATGTTCATATGTTCATGAATACTAGCAGCATTTCCATCAATTTGACTATTAGATCCAATATCAGTCCAAAATCTTATTCAAGTTCATCAAGTAGCGTTTAGGGGAGGAAAACAGTATTCATGGTGGTTTTACTGTGCTGTATGATATTGACTAAGCTGTTATTACTTTTTCTTATATCTCTCTGTCTGTCTGTCTGTCTGTCTGTCTGTCTGTCTGTCTGTCTGTCTGTCTGTCTGTCTGTCTGTCTGTCTGTCTGTGTCTGTCTGTCTGTCTGTCTGTCTCTAGATCACTACCCTGACCTCCTCCCTCACAGAGCAGATCCTGAGTCATCTCTTCAGCCAGGTGTGTGTTTATGTGTGTCTGTGTGTATGTGTGTGGTAAAAAAGACTGTGTGTTATTATAGACTGTAACCTGATGTGTTTTTTTTTAACTATTGAACTATCTATCTTTATACTATAAAACACACAATATTTGACATAGTAAGGACTTAAACTCAGCAAAAAATACCCTGTCTTTCAAAGATAATTCGTAAAAATCGAAATAACTTCACAGATCTTCATTGTAAAGGGTTTAAACACTGTTTCCCATGCTTGTTCAATGAGCCATAAACAATTAATGAACATGCACCTGTGGAACGGTCGTTAAGACACTAACAGCTTACAAATGGTAGGCAATTAAGGTCAGAGTTATGAAAACTTAGGACACTAAAGAGGCCTTTCTACTGACTCTGAAAAACACCAAAAGAAAGATGCTCAGGGTCCCTGCTCATCTGCGTGAACGTGTTAGGCATGCTGCAAGGAGGCATGAGGACCCTGGCAGATGTGGCCAGGGCAATAAATTGCAATGTCCGTACTGCCGAAACGCTTAAGACAGCATACAAGGAGACAGGACAGCTGATCGTCCTCGCAGTGGCAGACCACGTGTAACAACACCTGCACAGGATCGGTACATCCGAACATCACACCTGCGGGACAGGTACAGCATGCCAACAACAACTGCCCGAGTTACACCAGGAATGCACAATCCCTCCATCAGTGCTCAGACTGTCCGCAATAGGCTGAGAGAGGCTGGACTGAGGGCTTGTAGGCCTGTTGTAAGGCAGGTCCTCACCAGGCATCACCGGCAACAACGTCGCCTATGGGCAAAAACCCACCATCGCTGGACCAGACAGGACTGGCATAAAGTGCTATTCACTGCTCTTCAACAGGTATGATGGTCGGATTGGCATTTATCGTCAACGGACTGAGTTTGTTGTCATTTCAGGCAATCTCAACGCTGTGCGTTACAGGGAAGACATCCTCCTCCCTCATGTGGTACCCTCCCTGCAGGCTCATCCTGACATGACCCTGCAGCATGACAATGCCACCAGCCATACTGCTTGTTCTGTGCATGATTTCCTGCAAGATAGGAATGTCAGTGTTCTGCCATGGCCAGCGAAGAGCCCGGATCTCAATCCCATTGAGCACATCTGGGACCTGTTGGATCGGAGGGTGAGGGCTAGGGCCATTCCCCCCAGAAATGTCCGGGAACTTGCAGGTGCCTTGGTGGAAGAGTGGGGTAACATCTCACAGCAAGAACTGGCAAATCTGGTGCAGTCCATGAGGAGGAAATGCACTGCAGTACTTAATGCAGCTGGTGGCTACACCAGATACTGACTGTTACTTTTGATTTTGACCCCCCGATTGTTCAGGGACACATTATTCCATTTCTGTTAGTCACATGTCTGTGGAACTTGTTCAGTTTATGTCTCAGTTTTTGAATCTTATTATGTTCATCCAAATATTTAGACATGTTAAGTTTGCTGAAAATAAAGGCAGTTGACAGTGAGAGGATGTTTTCTTTTTTTGATGAGTTTAGTAAGGACAATACTGTTGTGTAATTTCTGTCTTGGTTTATAGGAGGAGATGTCAGCGAATGCAGACCTGGTGAGGTCACACAGAGATCGCATCTCTAAAGCCCCCAACCTCATCAACATTGAGCTGTTCTGGAGAAGCTACAACAGGTACACACATACACAGTCCCATTCAAAATCCTATTTCCCCTAACCCCTAACCCATGCTCTTTCCCTAACCTTAACCCAAAAACCTAACCTTAACCTTAACCCTAAAACTAACCCTAGCTTCTAAACCTAATCCTAATCCTAACACTAATTCTAACCTTAACCCTAAACCCCCTAGAAATAGCATTTGCCTGTGTGGGGACCAACAAAATGTCCCCAGTTGGTCAAATGTTTGTTTATTTACTGGACTTCTGGTCCCCACAAGAATACACACACACAAATACACACACACAAACCTACTAGTTTAACCTCCCCTTCCTCCTTTCCTCTCTTACAGCCGCAGGGATCTGATCATTGACCGTAACAGCAACTTCAAGTAAGTTTCTCACCCCTTAAATCAGCTGTGACAACAGTATGGAATATGTCTCTCACTCGATCTCTCTCTTTTTCTCTCTCTCTCTCCCTCTGTCTTGCTCGCTCTCTCTCTCTCTCTCTCTCTCTCTCTCTCTCTCTCTCTCTCTCTCTCTCTCTCTCTCTCAGGTGTCCCGTGATGCTGGTGGTTTGGGTGATCAGGCCACTCATGAGGAGGCTGCTGTAAGTCTTCTACATACGTTAGACCTCAGTATGGACCTACAATTTAACCATCGAACACAGGTAATGTGAATGTAGTGGTGTGATTTAATAAACGTGTTATTCTGTTCTTGTCCACCAGGTGGAGTGCAACAGCAAACTGGACCCAACAACAACCTCATTCCTCAAGGTACTCAAGCTCTACTCATGAGTTTTGTGCTGGCATAATAGCCTTGTTTATACCTGCTGCTAACATGCATCGTTTGTTCTGATCTTGTCCACACTCTGATTGTGCCCATGTTTTCAGAAGTATGGTATTAAAATGTGTCTCATATCCGGCCACTGTCTGTATTGCCACCAGATTTCCTGGTCCCTCCCGATATGCGTATTTTTTTGACAGCTATTCTTTCAAAATAATATTGATTTTAAGACACATATTGATGCCATAAGTCAACGGTGCCACCTGTCAATGATTTTGGGAGGCAGGATAATTATGATTTAAATAGTTTCACTGTCCATATCCGTCTACACAATGCATGCCTGACTCCCCCGGAGGTGGTCAGGAAGATGTGATCACAATCGGATCACAATGTGTCATTAATCTTATACACCTGTCTGAAAATGTGGGCACAATCAGAATGAGGACAAGATCAGGACAACAGATGCAAGTTAGAACCAGGTATAAACGGGGCTTTAGTTGCTGCCACGTAGCTCTGGCATCGGTATCAAACCTCTCTGTCAATGCAATACATCCTAACCTTTCTGTCATCCTCTTCTTCCTCAGATGGCTGATGCTGGTGGTCTTCCCCAACTCACCCAGGTAACACATTTCACACTTAACTGTGTTACGATTCAGATACACCACACAATATTTATCTATACATTACATATACATTAAGTACAATATAATGTATCTTCTGATGTCTGCTTACAGCCCAGCAAACTGACTGAGGCGTTCAAGTACTTCATCCAGGGGATGGGCTACAGTAAGTTCTCCTCCGTTTCTAATCTGTGGCAATGAGGAACTACTGTGACCTGTAGTGCTACTGTCTCTCTATATCAATCTAATAACCTTCCCCTCTCTCCCCTCCTCTCTGTGTCCCCTCTCTCTTTTTCGCCATCTCCGCCCTCTCTCTTTTTTCCTCTAAATCTCACCCTCTCTCTCTTTTACCCTCTCTCTCTCTCTTTTACCCCCTCCCTCTCCCACAGTGGCATCGTCCGTCATGACCCGTCTGTCTCGTTCGCGCACCACCTCGCTGTCTTCCTCTTACTCCATGGAGGGGGAGCGCGAGCGTTCTCGTACCCTGTCTCAGAGCTCTCAGGGTGGGCAGATGCCCCCCAGCCCCTCCCATACCATGGAGGTGTCCTGCTGAAGAGAGAGAGAGAGAGAGAGAGAGAGAGAGAGAGATGGCTGGAGAGCTAGAGGGATGGATGGAGAGCTAGAGAGATGGAAGGAAAGCAAGTGGGATGGATGGAGAGCTAGAGGGATGGAGAGCTGGATGGATGGATGGAGAGCTAGAGGGATGGAGAGCTAGATGTATGGGTGGTGGGTGAGAGTGGGATGATAGCATTTGTCACTAACCCACTCCCACATCTCTTAAACCTGTCATTCCCCCAGACCAGCTAACAGAAAGAGACAGAGACAGAGGGAGAGATATGCAAAAGTAGATGTAGTAAAAGTAGAGGGACAGAGGGAAAATGAAAGACCCTTACTAAAACACTGTCCTCCCACAATTCATCTCATTCTAAAACACTGTCCTCCCACAATTCATCTCAACCTCATCTATTCATCTCTTTAGAGAGAAAGAGAGAGAGAGAGATCTTCACCTAGACAGCGAAGGATAGGGGGAATGGATAAATGAAAATAGGAAATGGAAGAAAGGGAGAATTTAGGAACGAGGGAATATAGAAAAAAAGGTAGCAAGGAAAGGGCATTTTAGGGGCATCGGCCAGTCCTCTCTCCCTCCCTCATTCGGAAAGTCTGTCAGCCAATAGAGCCCTTTAACCTATGGAGTGGGAGGGGTCTGTAGTGACCTCACCGTAGTGTTAACCAATAATAATAATTATGATAATGAGAAATATGACTATGATATTAATGCTATTAATAATTATACTGACAATGATGTAATAGTAATGTTTTAACAATGTTTCTCTTTAATTTTAAAGTTTGAAATATTATGAAATAGAAGAAAAGACTAGCAGAAATACTTATAATGAAAATGTGTGTCTGTCAACTCCTTTAATCAATTTGTTATGATTTTTTTGTATTGTTGCTTTTTGTAACTTGCCTCAGTGAAGGGGTGAGGCTTCTCATTGGTCAAGTGAACCTTAACCATAGCAACAGCCAATGAAAGTCTACTTCCTCCTTACTGTTGCCGGGTAGATCATGTCTTCCATTAGCCCTGTTCAAGTGACACATTTTTGTTCCCATGAGGGGATTGGGGTGGGCGAGTAAGGGGGGTGTGCTTGTTTGACTGTGTGGAGCATCTGCATGCCTGATCTGATTTCAGCCAATGTGAATATAGACGGAATATTTCCTTTTCTTTTGTATGCAAAAATATGGTTTGTTGGGTTTTCTGGGTGTGGTGGGTGGTGTGTGTGTGTGTGTGTGTGTGTGTGTGTGTGTGTGTGTGTGTGTGTGTGTGTGTGTGTGTGTGTGTGTGTGTGTGTGTGTTTGTGCCATGTGTGTGTGTGTGTGTGTGTGTGTGTGTGTGTGTGTGTGTGTGGCTGTGTGTTGTGTGTGTGTGTGTGCGCATGTGTGTTTGTTATTACGCTTTTGGGCAAAGATTAGCAGATGACGATGATGAGGATGGATGAAGAAGAGTGACAATGTTATAGTGAGTTAACTCCTACACGAGTAAATCAGTAACAAGTGCTTCCAATGCTGCTGGCAGTCCCAGACTCAGCCAGCAGGGGTCACTGTGTTTGTCCAATAGGCTTTATGACGACATACATGTAGCTGCATGCTATGGAGTGAAGTTCCCCTCTAGCTACAGATCTAGGATACGCTTCCCCTCCACCAATCCCAACCTTAACCATTAGTGAAGAAAATGCTAAACTGACTCAAGATCAGCATCTATGGGGCAACTTCCCCCTATTCCAGCCTGCAGTCCTCATCAAAGAGATAAGATAGCAAATACCTTGTTGAACAAGCACACTGTACATGTTGTGTGATAGCTAGATGTAGGCATTGCATAGCCCTATAGTGATGCACCGATCATGACTGACAGCTGAGAGCACCAATACCAAGTCTATGACTTTGACTGACAGCTGAGCGAACCAATACCTTGTCTGTCTGTTTGACTGTCAGCTGAGAGAACCAATAGCATGTCTCTCTGAAGTCAGGAGGTATGTGGAGTGGACAGTACTGGACTAGAGTATAGAGGTATCCGTATAGAGTAGGGAGTGTGAAATAAGGCATTATTGTGTAACTGTGTGTTCCAGGGTGTTTGTGCGCGTTTGTGACTGTGTTTATGTGCGGTGCAAGTGTGTGTGCATTTGAAAGCTCTCATACCTTCTAAGCACAATTTAAGAGGCGAGATGAGGAAAGGATAGAACCCTTCCCCTGTCCCATTGGACCTTCTTATAAATCAACAATGAACCAGCCCCTACACGGCCAACTCCCTAACCCTAAACACTACACCCTAAACCTAGAGGGTGACTGTCCACACTCATCAAGTCATACTATAGGAACCCTTCTCTGTATGAATCTCAGAACAGTTAGAATGTTGTAGACTTGTCATATACTCAAAGTCTAAGCTAATAGCAGTTTTATAGGATTGTTTTATAGGATTGTAATACACTTTCAGTGAAAACTGAATGTTAAATTGTCAGTGTGATCTACATATAGTAAAAGGTTATAGACTAAAAGTACATCCATATGAAGCTTAACACTGCCCTGATCCTAACCAATGGACTGAACACACTGTTATATGACCCAAATACAGAATACACTTGGAGAGCTGTGTGTATGTTTTCGAGTGTGTGAATGTGTGTGTGTGTGTGCGTGCAATGTGTGTGTTTGGTTTCCGTAGTTCCGTGCAATCATTAATATGGCTTATATAACGATTAAAAAGTATTACTTTGAATTTTACAATCCTGTTTGCTCGTTTCTTTCTGATTCTCTTCAGAGTTCCTCCCCTTCCTCTCTTTTTATAGTAGTCTGGTTGGATGGTTGTTGATGAAGATACTGAGGATAGGTCGGTTGAGAAGAGTATTGTGATGATGGGGGTGATGATGATGTTCCTAGATAATAATTGGAACGTTATGTTGATGATATTTAGGCTCCTCCTAGTCTTGCATTGAGAATCAACCAATCTGGAATGGGAGCCTGGACTAACACAGGGGAAATGGGTGGAGCCTAATAGTTTACCAATAAAGGGAGAAGGGGGGGCTTACTGTTTGAGTTGAGTGTGCTGGGCTGTGTGAATGTACGCTTGTCCATTTCTTCTTTTGTTTTTACTCTCGTTTTTCCTTCAATCATACTCTTTTATTTTCCTCTTTCATTGTTGACCTTTTAGTGTTAGTTTACTGCCTCAGTGTGTTCACAAGTTAGACAACAGTGTGTTAGTTCTTGTGTCACTTTTTTTAGCAACAGCACTAAACAAATGGGAGAATAATATAAATAATTAACAAAACATTTAAAAATAACAGAATACAATCAAATGTACTTGTGTCTAATGTGTCTGTGTAATAAAATGAACAACCTAAAACATTAATGAGTAGTAATAAAAGACAAGAAGAAATCTTGACTATGTTCTTTTCTTTATTCGTCCAATTTGTGGTATTCAAAATGACATTGGAGTGAGTTTACATCAGAGAGGACATTGGGAATTGCTTGTACAAACGTGTGTATGAATGTCTACTGTGTTTAGGCTATGTTTTGTTTCAGAACGACTTCAACCAATCAGGCGTCTTCTGCTGTACTTATCCATATACTTGTTATGTTGCCGTGGTTCACCTGGTTGCTAACCGACACAACCCACCACACGCTGCATTTTCCTACAGAGAACAATAGTACTTCCTGGCATGGCAAGAGAAACCCAACTCCTCTCTCCTCTCTCCTGGACTTAGAAAGTCCAGGACCCAGTTGCACAGAGCGGGGTCGAGACCCAGAGTCTCGAGCTTAATGACGAGTTTGGAGGTTACTATGGTGTTAAATGCTGAGCTGTAGTCCATGAACAGCATTCTTACATAAGTATTCCTCTTGTCCAGATGGGATAGGGCAGTGTGATTGTGATTGTGTCGTCTGTGGACCTAGTGGGGCGGTAGGCAAATTGAAGTGGGTCTAGGGTAACAGGTGGAGTGGAGGTGATATGATCCTTGACTAGTCTCTCAAAGCACTTCATGATGACAGAAGTGAGTGCTACAGGGCGATAGTCATTTAGTTCAGTTACCTTAGCTTTCTTGGGAACAAGAACAATGGTGGCCCTCTTGAAGCATGTGGGAACAGCAGACTGGGATAAGGATTGATTGAATATGTCCGTAAACACACCAGCCAGCTGGTCTGCGTATGTTCTGAGGACGCTGCTAGGGATGCCGTCTGGCTAGGGATATACACGGCTGTGATTGTAATCGAAGATAATTATTTTGGTAGATAATGCGGTCGGCATTTGATTGTAAGGAATTCTAGGTCAGGTGAACAAAAGGATTTAATTTCCTGTATGTTGTTATGATTACACCACGAGTCGTTAATCAGAAGACATACACCCCCACCCCCGTTAGTACACATTCTGTACTGACTGTAATTTTTATTTACCCCAAAATACTAAATATATTACAAAAGATACAAAATATCAGCATAATGTAGACGTCTTTTAAGTTAACCTACATTATTGGAAATTCCCCTTACTGAACTCAGGACCTAGTCAATACAATCACAGAAAACCTTTATGTCACCTCAATGAACGTTAACCAAATCAATAATGTGCTAGTTAGGTTGTAATCGTTTTGCTGCAGGCTACACACATTATCATGATGAAACTGTGTGAAATGATATCCAATGTTATGTAAGCTAGTTGGACAGAAAACAGAATAACAGAATATTGTCACCCTATGTGTAATAACATAGCAAGCAACATAGCAACATAGGCTAACAAACATAAGTGTTATACTATTTAATTACATGCATAATATTCTACTCATAAAGAGATGACGTAGCTGCATACCTTTATCTTTGGTGTGTTTCTCCTCTTCTTCTTTCCTCTTTTTCATAAACTGGACACCTGATGGCTTAGACCTTTTCTTATCCATGTGTTGATTTGGCACTGGAGCATCAATACATTACCCATCCCCCAACACTGTCAACCAAGAGTCAAGACTACATTACCCATCCCCCAACACTGTCAACCAAGAGTCAAGACTACATTACCCATCCCCCAACACTGTCAACCAAGAGTCAAGACCAAACCAATTCACCTTGGTGGTGTGCAGACTGGTTTAATATTATTCTTAACGATATCGCACAAACCAGAAAAAAACTGCAACAATATGTCTGTGAAACTATATATTCACAGTATTATGAATGAATTGTGGATTATTTGGTAGCATTTCGTAGTGTGACTGATTTGACTAATTGCATTAGTACTGTACAAAGTTAGAGGTGCGCGATTTGATAGATTCCTCCACTCCCCCTACCTCTCGCTTCCAGTGGGGAGACCTGAGGTCAACCTACCTCCGCCCCCCCTCCCCATCCCGTACTTCTGAGTGGGAGACTTTCCCAGGCAGTAGCCTGCCACGCTCACAAACTAGAACCAGGGCGCCCACTCCGACAAGGTTAATTGACCCACAGTCCCACACGGTGACATGATATCATTGATGTGACGTGCAAATGAGAGATAGAAAACCGATCGCGCAAATATCACCATTCCGATTTTTTTTGTGCGGGCGCCTCATGCTGCCCCCGGCAAGACCCTGGGCGGCTGCCCATGTCGCCTATACCGAAATCGGCCGCTGCCTGTTTTTACTTAGTACCAAATACAT
Organism: Salvelinus sp. IW2-2015; assembly: GCF_002910315.2. Lineage (NCBI taxonomy): Eukaryota > Metazoa > Chordata > Actinopteri > Salmoniformes > Salmonidae > Salvelinus > Salvelinus sp. IW2-2015. Next base: position 1,863,462 of record NC_036876.1, on the reverse strand, counting down.
TTCTCTGTGTGAAACCAGGGTCATGTTCATTCGGGTACCTGATGGAAAACGTTTTGAAACGTTTTTGTTTTGCAACAGAAAACGAAAATGGGCGTATCCTTTTGTCCATGAAGTCCATTCCCTGTTTCAGTTTCTTTTCTTCCATTTGGTGCCTAATGAACACAACTCCTGGTTTCTATAACTGGTCAGGACAATCAGCTAGATCCAGCGTTTACATTACATCCCTGTTATAATACCATGTCAACAATGACACCCATATTCTAGAGAGTCCCACAGAAGAGCCCGAGGGCAGATTTAGCCATTTCACTGCATGATATCATCTGATTATTCAAGTTATTGATCAAAAAGAGTGATATGGAATAGACTAAAATGAACCATGTTTGACACCAGGATAACCTTGGAAAGGTAGTAAGAGGAAACACATCAAGATTTTGAAAAGGCCATAACTGCTCTGTGGGAAGTCTGGGAACAGCTCATGTAGAAGGTAAGAACCAACAAGTACAACATAGATCTGCACCTTAAATAGACACATTCAATTATCAATAGACATGTGTTAAAATATCTTTATTGTGTTTAGTCTTCAATATTGTTATGTTTTTTCATTTCCAGGCACTTGGCAATGCAGGATATATAGACCTATAATTAACAATACATACCTGTAGATAGGGTTTAAAAACTGGGTAACTTTCCACAAATTCCCAGATATTACACATATCCTGGCTGGAATATTCTACATTTCCTGCTTATTCTGGGAATTACAACCAGGATTCTGGAAAACATGTGATATTTTTTTTTTAAGTTACCAGCTTTTTGCAACCCTAACAATACATGAAACCTTTAGAGACCTAGAATACATACAATCATTTACTCAGGTTCGTTCATAAGACATTCATAACATTGTTATAGGCACTATAGAAATACTTGTTGTATTTTTGGTCACTTTTCGAGATGGTGCGTTTGTTGTTTTCATAATTGTTCTACTCTGCCGGTGAGCGAACACCTGTAAAAAGAAAACCACCACTACAACAGCCACTACTACAACCTCCATCTCTCCTACTACAACCTCCATCTCTCCTACTACAACCTC